>NW_022987070.1:0-5136 GCF_010093935.1 Zasmidium cellare ATCC 36951 | reverse complement strand
TTGAGGATATTCCTCTTCTGAGGCGTAACCTGGATCTATCCGTGTGGAAAGATCGAACAGGCCTAACTGCTTCACAAAGTGATTGTTTTTCTCTGTTGATAGGGGTTTTGTGAAGCCATCTGAAGGCATATCTTTGGTCTGAACCCAGCTTACCGCAACTTTGCCATCTTTGTGGATTTGCCTTAGCCAGAGATTGTGGATGTCGACGTGCTTTAGTTTGGATGTTAGCTGAGGTCTCTCTTTCTGGATCAGTCCTACTGTTTGCTGGTTGTCACAGAGAATGCGAGGCTGTTGCTCCGGATCAAACTGTATCTGCTCGAACAGCCTGTATAGACCTATTGTCTCCCTCGCTGTATGTGACAGTGATAAGAGCTCTGCTTCAGTCGTCGACGTGGTTACAGTCTTCTGTTTAGATGACTGCCACATGATCGGTCCACAAAACATCTTCATAAGGTAGCCTTGCGTGCTTTTACGAGTCTCTGGATCATCCGCGAACGATGCGTCGCTTGACACTTGTAGCACTTCATCATCGCACGTCTCTACTTCTGCATTCGCAGAGCCCGAGAACTCGATGGCATAGTACTTTGTGCTCTGGAGATATGAGAGAACTCGATTTGTGCATCGCAAATGCTCCGGTGAAGGGTTCATCGCGAACTGACTCAACTGGCTGGCTGCAAAGGAGACGTCCGGTCTTGATACAACTGCGGCGTACAGGATTGAGCCTACCTTTTCTTGCATCTCTGTGATCTGTTGCAAAGTAGCCTGTCCTTCGAAAGGCTGGGGACGGTACGATGGCATGAGAGGCGTGGAAGCCGTTCTCAATGACTCATCTATTCCAAACTTGTTGCACAGCTTGTCGATGTATCCATCTTGGCATATCCAAAGCTTCTTTGCCTCAAGGTCGCGAAGGATCCTGATGTTGAGGAAGGACATTGCCTCACCCAAATCCTTGATCCCATACTTGCTGTTCAGGGCTGCACTCCTGTCGTCCTATGACGAGGAGGTCATCCACGTAAAGGAACAAGATAAGTCCTGTATCCTTGTTGATGAGTATGCACGGCTCATCTGGGCAATGATGGAATCCCAGACCATTGAGAAATGATACAAGCTCATCAAACCACAATTTGGGGGACTTACGCAGCCCGTATAATGCTTTCAGCAGTTTCCAGCATTTCCCTTGCACACCATATCCAGGTGGACAAGTTGTGTAGACCTCGTCGCACATCTGCGCATTGGTAAAAGCATTCTTGAAGTCAATTTGATGACAGAGAAGCCCAAATGCGCAAACAAGCGCCATGAGTATGCGGAAACTGCGATATGCACCTGTTGCTGCATAGATGTCATCCGTCATGTGGTGTTGAAGATCGCCTCTAACGCAGATTCGTGCCTTGTAGCGGGCGAGATATCCGGCGTCGTCAAACTTGTAGGTGAACACCCACTTAAGTGGTAGAACTTGTTTGTGATCGGGATAGTCCACGAGTTCAAATGTCGCCTTTTCTTTGAGTGTCGTGATCTCAGAGTCTGCAGCACTCATGAAACCTTTCCTTTCGGGGTGACGCTTCAGCTGGTGCCAAAACTCGGGCGGTGGATCCAGATCTTTGCGATGGACACGCATCGAGCGTGCAGATGCGAAAGCGTAGGCTACCTGTGAACCCATCTTTGCACGTTCAAGTCGTAGGGAATGAGCTTGTCGACGTGCTTGCTTTCGGAGTCGTCGTGGCGTAAGCCTTGACTGCAACGCATTCGCCGTGTGATGATTTGTTCTTGCTTCAGAAGAATTCTGCACTGCAATACTCTGTTGACGAGATGCGAGTGACGTCGGCGTCGGATACGGCTGTCTTGTTTCTGTACGACTTTGTGCTTCTTTCCTACCAGCTTGCCCAGGTGTAGCAGGTGGCTGTAGGTTAAGTGTTTGAGGCACTTCGTACTGGACTAGATTGGAGTCTCGGGTGGATGATGCGTCATCAGCATTCGGCAGAGGAGCCACGTCTTCCTCATCAAGATCAATCTCATTGATTGTTATTGATAGTGCTTGTCTGTTCTCGGGTCGGCTCGTATCAAGATGTGGATCGTACATGACCTTTTCGTCAACTTGTACGTCTCGGGATCTGATAACACGATCGAGTTGAGGAATCCAGACTTTGTAAACGTTGGTAGCGTCAAGTCCGACAAGCCATCCTTTTATGGCTTTCTCCTGAAGCTTAGCTGTGGCTGGACGGTCTCTTGCATGCTTGATAAGAACGTAAGCCAGAGATCCAATGATTTTGAGGTGTGAAAGGTTCGGCTTTCTTCCATGGACCATCTGGAACGGTGTTTGCCATTCTTTCCGCCGCACCGGGATGCGATTAAGAAGACGAGTGGCGTGTGAGACGATATATGGCCAGAGCTGATGAGGAAGTTTGCTCTGTATGCGAAGTTTTCGCGCTATCATCATGATCACCCCCCCAGAACGTTCAGCGAAACCGTTCTGATCTGGTGTATCCGGTGGTGATGATTGAAACGTAATGCCTCTCATTGAGATGAGATCGCGCCATTTCTGCCCCAGGCCTTTTTCGCCGTCTCAATGGATGTATCGCGTGGTAAAACCCCAGTTGTCGTTGGTCAGCACAAGAAACTCTTGTGTGACAGAGACCAGTTCGTCTTGTGTCTTGAAAGGCAAGTTGAAAGAAACGTGGTACGCAGAGTAGTCACAATAGAAGTGTACGACCCAGGTGTCCTGGTTGAAGGCTTGTTGCATGTGAATCAGATCCAGATGAACCTTCTCAAACGGAAAGTTTCCTCTCCATGTTGGAACTCTTGAGATTTGCTGGTGAGCTTGAGCGAGCTGGCATTCAGGACAGAGTTCCGAAGCACGTTCGAAATCGCGAGTGCCAAGTGCAACTCCATCGACCACATGTGGTACCTTTTCGAGAACTTCCTTCCTGATATGGCCTAGCCTCGCATGCCAAGTGTCCATCGTGGCCATAGCTAGCGGAGGCGTTCGTGACTTCTTTGCTGTTGCAAATGCTTGTGTCGCTTCGATGTCGGGCAGTGCTTCGCGAACGTAGTCCTCGAGGAGAGGTTCCACTACTCTAAAAGCACCGCGCTTGGTCGCTTTGAATGCATTAGTCCCATCAGCATACTCCATCCAACACGTTCTAGTATTGAAGAATAGGCCCTCTTTCTCCAAAGAATCCGTATTGATAATGTTCAAATGGAAACCAGGGACATATGCAACATCGTCAAGAGTAATGAGGCTTGGTCCTGAGGGAGTATCAACGTGGATTGCGACCTTTCCGATCCCTTGAATATGTGTGTCTGTATTGCCAAAGCGGATCATTTCATCGTGCAATGGCCTATAGTCGGTGAATCTAGACAGATCATTGCAGACATGCGTGTCTGCACAATTGTCAAGTCGGAAATAGCTGTCGTACTGGTCGGTTGATATCGTGCTTGATGCGAATTTCGAAGTGGCATAAGAAGCTCTTGGTGCTGCTAGAGCCGTGTCTGATGCTCCGTGGCCAGTCGTTTGTTCACTAGGTCCTTTTGCGGCATTTGTTGGCCAGAACTTGGGTAATGCAACCTTGTTCCTGTCAAAGTTCTTTTTGATCTTTTCTTGAAGACGTTTGCTTCCTTTAACCGCGGTGATGACCTTGGACTGTATCGGGACGATTGGCGTCCATGTTGCTGGTGCTTTCGCGGGGTTAAGGTAGTAACAGTCTGTATATCTGTGTGCCATGCCACAAGCGCAATCGCGAAGTTTGGATGGAGCATTTGTTAAGGTCGGAGTCGAATCGGCTCTTTTGCGTCTCTTTATCCGTGGTCGAAAGTCCTCATCGGCTGACGACGTAGAATCGACATCGACAACAGTCTTGCCTTGAAGAGTAGCATGCGCTGCTCTGGCTCTAGAGGATTTCTCATTCGGTGGAGCCATGGTCCTGTACTGTTTAATACAAAAGCCTATCGTGATTCTTTGATCCGAGAGTGTTGGGTTCAATGCAGAGAAACTTCGAAGAGTCTTGTTGATCCTGTTTCGTGCCTTTTGCACGATCGGAACAGAGGCTTCATCATCTGTATCCTCCGGGTCTGTGTCAATGGGATTGACGATTGTAACGGCACCAAGGCTAGCGTGATTGGGATTGATCTCGTTGAGGGCAGTGATGATTGCGCTCGAGATTGTCTCCATCGCCTTCGCTACATCTCTAATCAAGGTTGTGTCACTCTCGACTTGTGCTTCCCTAGACTTCATGTAATTGTAGAAGGGTGGATTGATGTCGCGGGACGACTCGACGAAAGCGTCGCAGATTTGCGACTCACTGACGTTCTCGATTTCATGCCTTGTTGCATTGTTGACAAGTGCAGGCCAACGGCTCAGCCACTTATCAATGCTGGTATTGGTAGGTCCCCTCTTGAGCTTTTCAAACTCTTCTCTGACGGTCTGTTTCTGATCTTTCGCCGTAGGTTGGATGCTTTCAGCTAATGCGATGAGCTTGCTTCGGACCGTATGTTTGCCGAGGTAGTGTTGTTTGAACTCCTGACAAACAGTAATGTCGATACGCTCAGAGACTTTGTCGTACTTCTTCTTATCACTGTCGTAGATAGCTTGAAGCGCTTGATATCTCTGGACAATGTCCTTGTTCGCAGAGTCTGGTGGCTTAGTGGCAGTGAAGACTAAGTTGTCGATGCCTTCGGGATCGCAGTAGTTCCAGACATCGTTGCGGACTGCGAGATCCTCGATAGAGTTGATCCAGTCGGTCCAGTCACCGCGAGTGTTGAGCATCGGGAGATTGTGATCTTTGATCGACATAATGAGCAATTCTTTCTTTTCTGCGTGCCAGTTTTCGTCTTTCGACTGTTAGGATCCCCTTTCGTTCTTGAACCTCCATCTTGATGATATGGTGATACTGTTGCTTTTTCTCCAACCCCGCTTTTGCGGAAACGCCGGATCATGATTGTACAACTCGATGGCGGACACCAAATTCATGGAAGAAAATACTGCCACGATGAGTCCTTGTAGCTGGTAATACTGTGTAGCACAAGGAAGTGTCTCCGGGCTCATAACTGATGCAAGATGGGGATAAAAGTGGGTACTGATGAAAGGCAGTGATGTTGTTGTTGTTGTCTGAGTCCGCGGCCGGGTGGACCGGGCTCAACTAT
>NW_022987069.1:0-5298 GCF_010093935.1 Zasmidium cellare ATCC 36951 | reverse complement strand
AACCCTAACCCTAACCCTAACCCTAACCGAGTATTATTAGGCGACTTAGTAGAAAATAAACTACCTACCCGTATCTCCGTTACGCCTTAGGACGAATCCTAACTAAATTGCCCCTAGTTCTATATAAATCTATACGTACGGGGTAAAATAATAGGCTAAAATAAACGAAGAGATTAAACTACTAAGAAGTAATTTATACGTAGAATCGATACTAAACTACTAGTCGGCAATTTAGATTTATTTAGAAAGGAAAACCCTATAACTTTTCTATTAATAGTATAGTACGTTAGCTAGTCTCGACGCGAGTAAATACTATAGCCCGAAGTCGTCTTCTACGAATAATCGCCCCTCGAGTACTCTAATTATATCTACTATTACTATATCCCCGACGCCGCGTACGATTCGAACCGGAAATCTATTGTTCCTAGGTTTAGAGCTTAGCCTCGACTCGACGATAGTAAATATATTCCCTTAAAATTCTTCTTTAATATCTCTTAATAAAACTAGAATAAATTCTTCTTTTTCTTCTTCGTTTTTACTTTCGTTCTCGGAGAGAGTTTCCTAGGCGCTCTATTTATTATAGAGTACCGTTAGAACTGTAATATCGTAGTCTAAATAGGCGTCGTCTAGAAGGAAAGCGGCCCTTCTTACCCGTTAGACTTTTCTAAGTATCTAAAAGTACGTATCGACGTCGTCGGCGTAATCGATATCGGGAAGTAGATAGTAATTAAAACTAACGAAGTATATAATATATAGCTAGACGTATACTCCGACGCTCGGGAGTAGCTTAACCTCTATCTCCGTAAATATTACGTTTATAGAACGAGAGTAGCCTATCGCGAATTCGCCCTCGAGCGTATACGTATAAACGTAGTAGTAGTAGCTCTATAGAGATAGTAGTAGCTAGCTCTATATAGACGAAGTATAACTCCGGCTAAGTAATATTACGGTAAAAATTATCGACGCTATATACCCGTATACTCTCGCTCCGAGTACTATTTTAAAAAGATCGGGTACGTATAAACGGATACTACGAATAAGAAGCTAGAGCGTATATATAACCTCCTATATCTATTTAGTACTAGATAAATCGATATCGAATACCTAGCGCCCCCGGACTAAGAAGAGGTAGAAGAACCTATAGAAAAACTAAGCGATACGAGTAATAGCGCTCTCTACCTACTCCGCTATTAATATAAGTAGTTTATCTATAACTACTAGTTCGCCGATAAAGTCGAGTCTAGCTAGGCTAGAAGAAAGAGTTCTATCGTAGCTATACGCGAGTACTCGAATACGATTAGGGTACGTATCGAGCTCCCTAATAGCGGCCTATATAGTATCGAGGTAGCGCTAGAACGTAAGCTACGTTAAGTCGAGTTTTAAGTCTCCGATAGCGACGTCGTAATAGATATACCCTACTCGATCTAGTAGATAAAATAGCTCCTAGTAGCCGGTTACGTTCTTCGGTAGCTACGTATACTAGCGAGTACGTAGGTACTTTAGATATATAGGAAGAAAAGCTAAAAGAAATATACTAGCGTCGAGTATAAATTTATTCTTCGGGGTTTTATCTAGCTCTATCCGAATCTCTACTTCCGCTATAATAGTATCCGGTATCGAGTATTCTATCTATCGATAACGAATATACTTATTCGAAACGATCGGGAAATGGGCGTATGGTTGGAATGCAACTGGGGCCCGGACAGTAACACGGACAAACCGATTACGAGCGAAGGTGCTGCGAGCGTCTATAGTCGCAGTCCTGTCCCATTCTAGTATCTGAGGATGGAAGTCGTACCGATAGTACGTAATATAGGTAGTATTAGTACAGATTATACTAGCGTGTTTATAAAGGAGGCCTAGTTCGATAATAGATAGCTATACCTCGAGTAGTATAGATCGGAACGAGTAGATACTACTTCTTTATAGTTACGCTATATTAACTAACTAGAAAGGCGCTATATAGAGAATAGATAATACTATATAAATATAAAGGAAATACGGACGAAGCGGTAAAGATAGGTCGCCTCGTAAGAGAAAATAACGATAGCGGGGTTCGGTCTAGAACTCTGGTTTGTGTACATGGGTTCCATGCACCGAGAACGTAGACGGTTTCTTCCTCTTAGACTAATATTAGTCTATATATATACTATAGATATAATTACTACGTCGTATAGATTAAACCCTAGAATAAATCCGCTACGAAAACGAAATACTAGCTAGTAATTCGTTTCTACTAGTAAGGAAAACCCTTTAATATATCGCCCTATACGTATAAGATCGGTCCGTCTAATTAATATATATTATACTAATCCTAGATAAAACTACTCTCTAGTAATATTAGTCCTCGTCCGCTACGATCTCGTAAATAGTTACCTAGGCCGCGGATTAACTCGATAGTAACTACCGTTCCGTCCTTAGCTATAGTACGGATAGGAAGATAATCTAATAGTCCGCTAATACTTATATTACCCTATATAATACCTCTAATCCTACGCTCGTCGACGATAGCTATAGTATACCCTTTAGGAACGAATCGTCTCCGTCCGTTTTTACTACGGGTATAGACCTCTTCCTATTAGTTTAATAGGTCCTTTAGTATCGTAACGTTATAGACAAAATAGTCGTCGGCGCCCGTACCGGTATCCTCCTAAAGTTACTAGATAGCGCTTAGTTTCTCTACGTATAGTCGGAGTTAAAATATAGTAAAGTCGACCTCCGGTAATATATAGTTAAGTACTATAATATAGTATATATAATACTAGAAATAGGCGGGTACATAAGTCGGAACGGGCTAATCGGTAGGTAGAGGATAGGTCTCGGGCGGGATACCGAACACCTAGCGGTATTAGTACGGGTAGTAATCGTTTTAGTATAGGCTAAGATTCGCTACTAACCCTAGACGGAAACTCTAGTATATAGGGTTTATATAGTCGTAATTATAACCTAAAGAGAGTATATTATATAGTAATATAATACCTAATTTAGTCGCTTTTAGGGTATTAGCGAGAGGAGATATACTATATATATAGAAAGCTATTAATATAGCTAATACCCTATCTACGCTATCTATTAGTTAATATCGACTAAAGTAGTCGAGAATCGATCTAAAACGAGATTAGAAGAGTATACGGCGGGCTAGTACCGTATTCCGCTAGACTATAAGCTTAACCTAGTCTACGAGAATAGGCGAGGATATAAAAGTATATTCGTCGAGTTCCTACCGAAAATCGATCTTTTAGGATAGACTATAGATAGACTATTTATTATCTACGTATACTAGTCTAGCGTAGGCGTCTATTAACTAACCCTTTACTATCTTCCGCGAGTAGCGTAAATCGAAATTATATAACTTTACGACGATATTATATAACGCCTACGTAAAGTAAAAAAGGGGTAAAGTATAGTAACCGATAATACGCCGAGGAGGCTATTTATATTATAGGGCGCTTAAAATACGAACCTATTCCGCGAAATATCGAAAATTTAGGAGAGCTATAGTAAAAGTAGGACCTCGCTATACGAAGCCTAAGTTCGATATATAAACCGTAATATCTATATCTAATACGAATATATTCGGGTAACTCGATTACTAACGGGATATCGTTACCGGGTTAGTATATACTAGTAGTACGTATTAGGACGGGTAGAATATAGCCTAGTCTCGGATAGTAACTTTAACGAATATATTATCCTCGAAGAGACTCCGGCTAATCGTGTATGCTTGTTTACAGAACGTTAGGATGCGCGGTGGCTCCGAAAAGTCGATATATAGTCCGCCTCTAATATAACTAACGGTAATATACTCGTAAAACGTATAATAGTAGTAAATATTCGCCTATAACTCTAGCGGGAGGCGCTAAAGGTAGCCCGCGGGTATATTAAAATATCTACTAGACGCCTAGAATATTAGGAGCTAGACTAGGGCGGAATAGACGTCGCTTAAAGCGCGGACGATAGGAATATTAAATTACTAGGTAATATAGATATAGAAGACGAAGTAGTAACTACTAAAAGAAAATATAGGGGTCCGTATCGGCGGCGGAATAGAGGATACGTATTATAGTAGAGATCTTTAAATTTGTAGCTACCGTAACGGTCGGGCTACGCGCGCTAGCCCGTACTAACCTCTACTTAGTAGTATCGGATTCCTAACTACTTTACTATAATAATAGAAACGGTATATATAGTATATAATATAGGCTTATACTATCGGTAATCTAAACTATATACTATACCGATCGCGTTATATAGCCTACTATTATATCTTATAGCCTATTTGTACTTTTTAGCCTTAGATAACCCGAAACCTAATAAAAGTATTTATAAGTATATAAGACGCTAACGGTCCTTCTTTATACTTATCTAATAATAAAGATATAAACTACTAGTTAGTATTTCGTCTATAGTTAGGTTAGCTAAGTCCTAATATAGACGACGTAGACGGTACTTTATCTATAAGTCGAAGGAGTTTCGCCTCTTACTCTAGTATATCTAGAACGGGTACGATACCGGCGTCGTAGGTAAGTAAACGGATACTAAAGAACGGTAAGATTACTTTAGCCCGGTTAATATCGGGGAGGATAGTCTTACCGTAATCGGTTTTACTCTTCCGGGCCTTTAGGACGTCGTATACTTTCTATAGTATATAGAATCGAAAGATATCCTCTATTATAAACTCCTCCTATACTAGGGAGAAGTTCCGGGTAAAAAGACCGTAGTCTAAGAGAACGATACTATAGGGACTAGAGAAAATAGTATCGACGCCTAATAGCTTAAGTAACTACGGGTATCCTACTTTAAACCTCTCTATAGACTCGAGGAATATATAGGCGAAGTAGAAGTAGCGAGTAGCTAGACCCGCTTTAACTAAGAAGTAGCTATTTCGGAGCCGAAATATAGTCTACTAGAAGTAGCGGTCCTCGACGTTACGCTTAGTAATAGTACCGTTGGTAAGGAACCGAAGTAATACGGCGGGATCGATATTTTAAGCCTTTAGTAAGTCTTCTCCTTCGATACTCTCGATATCGAAGTTATTCTAAAAGGATATATTAATAAAAGATATACTTAAATATATAGAATAAAATACTAGCTAGTAGTTTAATTAATAATTCGTTTTTACCTTTTAATTCGTAGTAAACTCGTCGAGCTCCTCGTCGATATACTTCTAGACGAGGAGTAGTTAGTCGGTATAGGAGAGGTTAAAGTAGCCTACCGTAGTTTATAAAAGAAGTTCGAGGTTTATATCGTCTTAGTTTAGCCCGATCGGTAGTATAACCTAGACGCCGTATTTCTATA
>NW_022987068.1:0-6026 GCF_010093935.1 Zasmidium cellare ATCC 36951 | reverse complement strand
TAGAGGTTTAGGTATAATTATAAACTAAATAGTAAGATTAAATAGTAAGTTAAACGCTATTATAAAAACTATAATATCGTTTCTATATAATAAAGGAGAAGCGTATTACTCTACGCTCTACGAGGTAAGAGGGAGAGTACTCTATCGCTCCTTTAATAGAGCGAGAGAGCGGTTACGTACGTCGATCCTAGGAAGCCTATACGTGCCCTACTCGATCCGTAATATAGGTCCTACTAGAAAGCTTAGTTCTCGTTATTTAGTCTCTTCTAAAGCGTCTCTCCGAAGAACTTATAATAGTCTAAAAGCTCGTTATTAGAAAAAGGCGCGTCTATATATACAAGTTTAGTAATAGATCGTAGAAATAGCTAGTTTAGAAGTAACTATTATAGTCGACGGAGTATATAAAGGCGAGGGGCTAGTACTATATAAGTTATTAGGTAAAGCGAGCTATACTAATAGAGTATACGATAAGTAAGCTAGTAAGTACCGATATTAGGCCTAGAAGCTAATAGAACTACGAAAATTCGATAAAGGATATTAGGAGATAGGGTAAGAATAGTTCTTATAGCTATTTTATAAGAGAGTAGATTATAATCCTAGTATTCGTGAACAGTATCTTCAGGTCCTACGGTAGTAATATGCCCTTTATACAGATGCATTTTGTTTACTAGGTAAGGTATTCATGCCGTCAAGGTAGGCGAGACACGAAATTGGTATGTCTTCTCGCGCAGAACAAAGAGTCACCGAAGAGCGACGAAGACGTCAGGGGGTTGGTGAGTAAGAATCTCAGGGGCGAACTGACGCCGCCGGACCTGGCGATTGAGGGCGTAGGCGGGCCTTTGAGTATTGCGCAACTGCCGATTCGGTATGAGCGGACAATGAGTGCTGGGGCGAGCGGAATGGGACATTTGAGTGTGGATTTTGGGGTGAGGCAGCATTTCTGAGGAATGGATGTGGGTTGCTAGGACGTAGCGAGGAGTTTGGCTATAGAAGGGGGATTTGTTTTCTGGGTCATCTCAGAGGAGTGTAACCTCTCCCTGTCAAACACTCACTTGAAGGAACGAAGCGATCAGGCCTCCAACGACCAACCCTCCAATCGCCACACTCCTCGAACTTCCCTGTCCCGAAGTATACGGAGCCGGCACACTAGCATTCGACACATTCGTGGCGTTCCCCTCGCAACTAGGCCAAGAAGTCTCCAATCCCCCCAACTCATGCTGCACCTCATCCCAAAACTCACACTCTGAGAAATCTAGCTTCCGCACCACCGTGCTGTTGCCGATATAGAGTCCCTGGGTGTCACACTTATCGAACGGCGTCCAAGACAAGTTCACCAGACTAGGATCGCCGCTAACAGCCATCGCCGTCCAACTCTTCCTCAAAACCTCACTCAACCCAGCCTCCCTCGCACTCAAATCACAGCTCCCATTCCCCCAAGGTAAGTTCTCCAAACCCCCCAACACAAGCGTCAGTTCCGCCGTATGCATCGGCTGCGAAAACAACTCCGTCTCCGCACCCGTCGGGAACGGCGTCCCATCCTCCCACAACCACGGGCACGAGAGTTTATGGTCGAAAGAATACGCATATGCTTGGACGCCGGAGTTCTTGGCGGAGCGCAGACCGCGGTAGGCGAAGCATTTGAAGGCGAAGAGGGTTTCGATGTTTGTGAGGGCGGCGATTATGGCGGTTTGGGTGGCGTTGGGGGGGAGGGGGTATTTGCGTTGGATGGCTGGGGCGAGGGGTCCGAATTGGCTTAGGAAGGTGGTGTAGTTTTGGGGGGTTATGGAGTCGCCTAGGAGGGGTGGGACGGCGAAGAGGGAGCCGTCGTTTGTGTCTGGGCGCGTGGGTTAGTAGGGTGTGGTTTGGAAGGGGGTATCACGGACTTGAGCCTAGGATGATGGGGACTTGGGGACCGACGGCGAGGGGTTGCTGAACGAAGAGCTTTCCGTCAAGGTATGGGTTCGCCATATTGGTGCTGTTGGGGAAGTTACCGGCAGCCCATCCGGCGAGCATGGGGTTTGTGAATGTTCCTTCTCCCTGGCTGAAGACTGGAAGCGTGCTGTATGTCGATATGAGCTCTTCCACGGATTTCGACTGGAGACAAGGCAGCTTATCAATGTCAGCCTTCTATCACAAGCCTCTCAATATCAGTCACACTCACATCATCCCTCGCACACCCCAACCCCACCGCATAATCCGCCCCAACGCTCTGCATCGTCTCAAACGGAGCCAAATCCAACCCTCCACCACTCTCACAAACCACGCCCCTAACCAACTCCTTCGTCTGTGGCAGACTCGCGATAGCAAACGCATCATCCGCCCCCGAACTCTGCCCAAAAAGCAGCACCTTCCGCGGATCCCCTCCAAAAGCCCCGATATTCGCTTGCACCCACTCCAACGCGGCGATCTGGTCTTTGACACCCATATTTCCATCGATGCCTGCGGAGTCCAAAGCCAGGAAGCCTAGGGGCCCGAGACGGTATTGTACTGCGACGGCGATGGAGTCGGTCGCTAGGTGGCAGAGGTCGTAGAGGGGGTAGGACGCGGAGCCGCCTGTGTTGCCGCCGCCGTGGAGCCAGACTTTGACGGGGAGGGAGGAGGGGTTGTTAGGGGGGGTGTAGACGGTTAGGGTGAGGCTGTGGTGGGGATGTGTCAATTTAGGGATGGTGGGGAAAGAGGTTGGTCTTGCTGCTCACCAATCCTCAGAAGTCGATGGCTCCGTCCATGCAAACTGATCCGACGCTTGGATGCAGCCGGCCGAGAATTGCGTCGCATTCAAGGTATCGTTCGGGAATGAAGTGTTCAGAGGTTGCGGTGGCATGAATCGTAGATTGCCGACGGGCGGTTGGGCATATGGTATGCCTCGATACACGGAAGTGTTGACGCCATTGCAGACGGCTCCATGGACGATGCCAGCTTCAAGTGTGACTTGAGGAGTAGAGGCTAGGGCGAGCCCAAGGTTGAGAACAGTGCCAGCGAGCCAGATCCCGGAAGACATGTTGGAAGAGCAGTGAGGAAAAGGTCGAGCATGGCTTCCTCCTGACGGGAATGTAGCCATTTATTGCTCAGCCGAACTCCAAGCACAGCGATGCCGCGTGGCTTGCCATTCTACTTCCATCATAGCATGAATGAATGCAAAATGAACGACCATAGAAATGGTCCAACCGTCCAATGACCTTCGTGTCTCCAGATGACCTAGCGTACTCTCAACTTCCTGGTCACCATTCTCAGCTAGCGTGACGCAGGAACAGGATCCTCTCTAGAAAGCTTAAGTGCGAGGCTGAAGATGGGCTGAGGTCGTCATCATCTCGCCCAGGCGACAGCATTCTGTGCTGACACATTTCCAGTGTGGGCCCATCACTGATCAAAAATCAATCCGATCATCCGTCCAAATCGCGACCGTGAAATTCTTCATCTCCCTCAGCAACCTCGCCAGCACCAACGCATGCTTGATACCCATCTGAGACCCTATCAAGTCTAGGATTCCCGTGCAGTAAGCTCGTGTGCCATGCGTGGCCGTGGGCACAGCCGCTGCGATCCAGAGGGGCCAGAGTAAGGGGTATCCGCAGAGGTGAGGTCTGGGCGTTGATCCGGCGAAGAGGTTTGATAGATCATCGTCAGAGTGTCTCCATGTGACTGTGTTATTGACAAGACCAAGTTGCTGCGGTATACTGGCGACCAAATCTGCAGAGAGGTTCTTGCAGATGATTGTGGACTGCTGAAACTGCGGCTCGTACTCAGGCTTCGACAGAGTCGCCGATGCAAGCAAGGACTCGCAGATGAGCTGGTGGATGGTAATGCGGAAGATCCGGACATGGTTCCAAACACGGGCTTCCTCGACCTGTCGATAGACGTGGTAATGGCCGTCATGTACGAGATCTGAACGCAAGCTGTTGTCGGTGAATTCGTCGTATTGCGCCATCTCATCTGGATGGTCGCAGAAGTCTGAAAACGCGGCATCGATCTGTAGTGCGCCTTTGACGATGTCTTGAAGTCCAGTCACTCTTCCGCCTCGTCTCACATCATATCGAAACTGTGTGAAATCCAACATGGCCATAAATAGTCTCGCTCGTCTGGCGGGCTGCCGCGTTTCCTTGAGGAAATCCTCGGTCATTCGGATGATGTGTTCGGGGAGTCGTATGTTCCATTGGAGGCAGGACATGAGCAGGTTGTGAGCCGTATGGAGAAAAGCTTGCCGTCCGAGTGATGACTCGAACTGTCCCATGCCACGCAATTGAAGCAAAGCCGCGGCACCCCTGACATGGTCTGCTGTGGCTTTCATCGAACGTTTCGAGAGACCGCTGATAGTCTCGAATAGAGCGAGTAAGTTGACTGATAGCAAGACGCTATCCTTTTTGGCGCCGTCATTGCTCAAAGCCTGGTTCGTCAGGTTGATGGCTTTCACGTAGTGGCTCTGTGCCATGTCATTCAAACGTTGCTGGCGAGCATGGTTCGCCAGACATGCGAGACTTGTAGCCTCGAGACTCGTCTTCAAGATGTCATCGAGAGTTTCGGTTGGGTATGGCCAAGTCTGCGGCTTGGTCGTTTCATGGCCAGCAAAGACGATACCGTCGACTCCGGGGACCGTCATGCCGCCTGCAAAGTTGACCATGAAGAAGCAGGTGGCCGTCTCCTCGACAGGTTCGGACAGAGTGGCAGTCGGTCCAGAACCAGGGAAGTCCGCCACCTGGACAGCTTCTGGTGTACTATCTCGGTCGTTGCTCGAGTGCACGGCTCGTTGATTTGTCTTTGCAATTTTGGCCAGCTTTTCACTCTGATCTCGAAACATCATATCGATTTGAGAGCGATAACCGGGACACGTCCGTCCCGCATTCTTGCACTGAGTGCAGCCATTCGGTGCCGCGTCACACTAGGCAATCTTCATCAGCTCATGGGCGGTGTCCCAAGCTTGAAACTCGCACACCTTAGTCTTTCTCCGTCTGCAGGCATGGCAGCCCTTCGAAGGCCTACCGCAGCTCGGACAACGTCAGCCACGACATCAAAAGCATCTGCTGATACAGTGTTGGACTTACTACACCATCTTGCCTCAGCATGGCAGGTTCACGGAGGTAGTCGTCGTGCTGATACAAAGAACCCAGGATCCAAATGATAGACCGGCCATTCGTGTCGCTGTCTCGCAATACGGGCAAAGAGACGAAGGAATTTCGAAAAGTATCTGCCTGTCTGCGATCACCTGTAGCGCGTCGTTCAGCCCTACTAGCCTAGTTCTATCGAGGGCTTCTTACGCTAGTGGCCTTAGTAATTCACCTACTAATTAGCGGTGTTGAACAAAGTGTTTGAAATCCTGCGTTAAGAAAGATAACAAATATAGCGAGAAACTTCTTTTAGGAAATTAGTTATATTATAGTATATATATACTTTTCTATAGCTATAACGGCCTCTATAGGTCGCTATATAACTCTCTATATTAGAATAGGCTCTATAGAGTCTACTATCGCGGTCGCGGTAGGTATAGTCGACGAAATACTATAAGTATACTTTTAATATAATATATTAATATAAGTTAGTAATAATAGTAGTATCGCTAGATTAATTTTTAGCGAAATAGATACGACGACCGAGCTTAAATATCTCTTAATATAATAGTAGAAATATATAGTAGTAGGTAGGTCTTTTACTAGCCTACTAAAAACCTTAATAATATTCGTAACGTTCTATATTAATAAGCTCTCGGATAGAATAGTATTATTTTACTTACGAATCGAATATTAGATACTAGATATACTACGATTAGTACTATATAATACTATAGATACTAGATAGCTTTACCTACTATCGCCTTCTAATTATATCTAGAGCTTTATTATAAAAAAATACTAAGAGATATTTAGAAACCTAAAAAGGATCGAGATAAACCTTCTCTATATAATAGTATATATAATTCCCTAGTACGTATTTTATACTCGCCGTATACGAGGATAGAGAAGGTAGAAGTTTATTCTACGCTTAACCTAGTACTAGGTTAATTAGAGTTCTATATATTACTATAACCCCCTATTATAGTT
>NW_022987067.1:0-6048 GCF_010093935.1 Zasmidium cellare ATCC 36951 | reverse complement strand
AGTTATCGACGTTCCTCCCTACCGTCGACGTTTCTCTCTACTATCGACGCTCTTCTCTACTATCGACGTCCCTCCTAGTTATCGACGTTTCTCCCTACCGTCGACGTCCCTCTCTACTATCGACGTCTCTCTCTACTATCGACGCCCCTCCTAGTTATCGACGCCTCTCCTAGTTATTAACGTTCCTTTCTACTATCGACGTCTCTCTCTACTATCGACGCTCCTCCTAGTTATCGACGCCCCTCCTAGTTATCGACGCCCCTCCTAGTTATCGACGTTCCTCTCTACTATCGACGTCTCTCTCTACCGTCGACGTCCCTCTCTACCGTCGACGCCTCTTTTTACTATCGACGTCTCTCCTAGTTATCGACGTCTCTTTTAGTTATCGACGCTCCTCCTAGTTATCGACGCCCTTTTCTACTATCGACGCCTCTCCTAGTTATCGACGTCTCTCTCTACTATCGACGCCCGACCCTATTATCGACGCCCGACCCTATTATCGACGCCTAGCCTATCGTCGACGCCCGACTCTATTATCGACGTCTCTCTCTATTATCGACGCCTCTCCCTAGTTATCGACGTCCCTCCCTATTATCGACGCCCCTCCTATCGACGCCCCTCCTATCGACGCCCCTCCCCTTAACGCCTATCTCTACCCTACGATAAATAATAATCGTCGAGTATACTTCCGAGGATATACTCTTATTAGGATAAATTAGTTATAACTTTAGACTAGTAGAAAACTAAACGATAAGTATATCGCGAGGCTTCGTAAAATCTTTTAGTAGGAAGGTTATCTTTACTATAACTATCGGTATAGCGTCCCCGTTATTATAAACGAGAGTCTTCTACTAGATGTACTAAATAGATAATATCCGGGTATATACTAACTACCTAAAATAGGGGAGAACGTACTAGCTTTACGGTTTGTAGCTAACGTACAAATTACTTACTTATATAGAAGATATAGGATCGCCGCTACGGAACAAATCTTAGGGTTACTAGATTAGTAGTAGATTGTAGAAGTCTTCTCTAATAGTAAGTCCTAGAACACAAATAGTTTATAAAGAGGCTAATCTGTACGTAAAGATATACTAATATAGTAGCAACGTAATATATAGTAAGATTACGGGACTTCTCTTAGACTTATATATACTATAATTTTTAGATATATACTAGAGGCACTAAAGCGCGATAATAAGGCCGACTACTATAAATAGTTTAATCGTCTACAAGATAACTAAAAGAAAGTCGTTCGTAGATTACGCGGCTATACCGGCGGAGTACTACTAAAGATATTTAAGGACCTAGCCTCGTTCCGCCTTAAGTAGGATTATTTTTGCTTCGGTAGATTAGTACTTATTATAGAAGCAAAATACGAAGAGGTAAGTACCGCGATTATTATAGTATTAAGGACTAATTTGCCCGTAGGAGGTCTATTAATATTTAAGGACACTCTATACGCTATAGGTCGATATCCTAGGGCCTACACTAGCCGTACAAGATCTTAACGAGACGATAGTAAAGTTTCTTCGACTTAAGATACCTACTTACTCTACTATCGACGCAAAGTAGATTTAATAGAGTCTACGTAACGGAGAACTATTTCACAACGTTTACGATCCTTCTAAACGGAAAGCCTTAGAGGCTAGGCTCTTAAAATGTCTACGTTTTATAATACTAGAGATATTCTTCAAAGATACGATCTATCTTAAGGTATACTCTAACGGCCTAAACAAGCTCGTACTAAGTAAAAAATCGGGCGCAAACCCGACTATAAACAGTCTACGAGCTTCTTTAGCTTACTACTTTAATAACGATATAAACTATTTCCTACTTAAATATATACAGTTATAGTACTTTGCCCTAAGAAACTTTCCTTATATTAACGATAGGAAATTTAACGCTCTAAGGGCCGATATAGATTCTATAAGTACAAGTCTTTAACTTAAGTATAATAGCGATTTTAGTAGACTCGTACGCTACGTACTATTACTCGGATTTTCCTTAAGAAAAGGAGTAATATATAACGCTAGTAACGCGAACGCGTATAACTTCGATATAATTTCCTTAGAAAAGCCTAAACTAAGCACTAATAACGAAGGTCTTCTAGATAAAGAACGATCTAATCGTCCTTACGAGCGTTTATTTTATCGTAACCGCGGCTTTATTACTTTAGAAAACGTCGTAGCGATCTACCTTCAAGCTTGTAGAGCGTACCCTACGCCCTTTACGGTAACGAGAGATATAATATTTCGCTTTTAGGGAGATATTCTTCCTCCGAGTAAAAGCTCTACTAAATAACGTAACTTCTAATATAGATCGGATACCTAAGACCTACTAGCTCTAGGCGAGAGTAATACGAGGATATACCGGCCTTTATTATCTAACTACGAACGCTCTACCTATTCTCCTTCTACTACGTCCGAAGTAAGACCGAAGATATTCGGCTAGGAAAAGGGATAGAATAAAGGCGACTTTTCTAGCTTTTATATATATCTACATTTTAAGACAGTCTACTAGTCTGTCGAGCGGTAGCGTGTGCCGAGTCTTAATCTAGTAGAGACCGCGTAAGAACCTATCTAGACGGCTCTACGCTAGGACTTAGTTAAGGATCGTAGACGAGCCTTAAAGGTCTCGCCGGTAACCTCTAGATCTACGAACGACTAGAACGAATAATATAGAGACTAATATCCGGTCGACGATAATATATTTAACTAAGTAGACGGTAGTAATATAAGAACGCAAGTATAACCCGAAGCGCTAGTAAAGTAGTAGATAAAGGTATTAGTAGAGGCGGAAGATCTATACCTACCCTTAGACGATAGGTGTTCGAAAAATGTTCGATTAGAAAAGATATAGGCTTAGTAAGAAAATAACTATTTACGGCGATCTAAAGGTTCTAACTACTAACTTCTAGATCCTAAATAGCAAATCTAGGAAGCCGCCGAGGCGGTTAGTACGGTATATAATAATAAAGTAGAGCTAGCTGCTTCGTAGACAATTAATAAGCTTAATAGAGGGAACTAAGCTGTACTAGAGAAAGGTAACAGATATACCTAATTTCCCGGTAGTTAGTCTAAGAGGGAAGGACTGTTTTTTGACCCTTATTAAGTAGCACATCTTAGAATACGTACTAATAAAAATGCTGAACTACCGCCTAGACAGTTTACCCTATAGAGGCTTTATTAAGATAGAGATTAAGATAGAGATACTACGGCGAACGAAGTTATAGGCCTAGAACTCGAGAAGGATTACTTTAATACTTATACAGGCGTAGATTAGCTTAACCGTTCGAGTACAAACCTCGTAGTAAGCTCTAAACGTAAAATAGGATTCCCGGGTCCTAATTTCTAGACACTTCTTAACGATAAGTTAACTATATTAATACCGCGGCGACGAGAGTAGAAGGTATTATATATAGGCGGCCGTAAGAGGGACTTTTAAGGTAACGTAATAACCGTCCCTATAATAGAATCTATAGCAAATGGACTAGCGTAAATACCCGGCTAGGACGTTTTTAAAATTTAAGTTAACTTAGTACGCTCTATTTAGGACTAACTAGATTACGGAAGAATATATATTACTAGCCCGGTCGACGTACCCTCGTTAGACTCTAGACGCTATACGCTACATAATAAACTCTAGAGCTAGGTAGAATACGAGTATAGACAATTTCAGCTATAATTAAGCCGTCTATTAGAGAACGACTACGGGTTCTAAATTGTAAGTTCTAAGAGCTATCCTAGAGAGGCGTATTATCGTACAGTGCCGCCGTAGGCCTTCTAGTAGATCTATTTCGAGGCTCTCCTACGTATATATTAGCTAGCTATAATTTATCCGCTTTATATACTAGATAGATCTCGCGGAAAAGTTAGAAGAATAGACGTAGCCCGTATGTAGTTCGTATCCGCGCCTAGATAGGGAAAAGCGTTAGTGTACCGCTCGAAACATAGGTATCCGAAAGTAGAATAACGAATTTAATCCGCCTCCCCTATAGAAAGGTCGCTAGTATATAGTTAGTAATAGTAGGGCGAAGTAAGCGGAGATAGTAGTATAAATGTAGTAAGTTAGGTAACTTTAGCCGAATTGTTAATATCTTCGTTAAGATTATAGTTCGGAAAAGAGTAGTACGGCGACTACTAAGCTTCGTAGCTTGTATATTAAGGTATAGTCCGTACTCGCGTTTAGAGATATTATCTTTCTCCGAAATCTCGTCGAACCCTCCTCTACACTTTTATTCTACAAGTAATAGATATCCGGAATAGTATCGTTAACCTATTAGGATAGCCGGGTCCTAAGTATAAGTAAGTAGCTAACGAGGCTACTTCTACTCCTTTAAGGCTGTATAACGAGACTACGCGATTTCTTAAGAAATTGTACAAGCTAAAATCTACAGGAAATACGCTCGTAGACTATAAAGAACTACGCGACGAAGTTATACGCTAGACTAAGCGAGTTTCGATATATATTATAATATTAGTAGAAGTTATTCGAATCGTTACTATCGTAAAAGGCTAGGAAGATAAAGGTCTAAAGTAGGCAAGCTTAGATTATAAGTGGATTAAATTTAAAGCTATCGCGAAGGCTGTAGAGGATATAGAGGGTAGCGGGAAGAAGAGGAAAGAGCCTAGTAGAGGTGTTAACCGGAACGAGAAGTAACGCTAGCGAGACTTTACGACTATAGTAGCCTTGTAGTCTCCTAAATTAGTTAAGCACTATAGATAGGAGACTACGAGCTATACGTATATACGATTACTCCGTAAATATACTCGAGCCTACCCCGATTTTACTAAGGATTTTCTACCTTCCGCGAATACGGTATTAGTAGTACGGTAGCGAGCCTCGCTCTAGAACAGTAAAGTGAAGACTATAAAAGAGATAAGAACCTATAATATAAACACTAGACGGCCGAGTAGGAAGCCTAGCCCTACTAGTTAATACTCCCTAATATTTTAAGATCTATATTACGTATCCGATCTAGTTAAGATAGGTAAGGTAGAGATATATAGAGAGTAGCTCTCGCGGTTATCCGTCGACCTAATCGACCTAGACTTGTAGGTTACTAGCGAGGATAGCGAGATTCCGATCGGGGAAGATACGACTCTATATAGCTTACGGCCTTAGTACTATAGATAGTACCTACTATAACCCGATAACTTCGGCCTACTATAGGATAGAAAGGATATAGAAGACGTAATACCGAAGAAGAAAGTATTAGTAATTCCGTAGAAAGTATCCTCTATCGATAAGTTATACTAGTAAGCTACGAAAAACCTATATAGAATAGGTTAGCTTTCGAAAGGTATAGTAAGATTATCTACGCGCCGAAAAGCACTTACGGTAGATACTACAGCCGCGGATTAAGACCTCGAGGCAGACCCTATAATTAATACGATCGCTCCGTATAGCTATATTACTCGGTAGTCTTCTATTAGTACTCTAACCCTACTTATATCTACTAAATCGTCGCTAGAAATAAGTTCCGCGAAGTCCTTAAGAGTCTTAGATCTATACTAGGTATACTAAAGGGCTTTAAGTATCGAAGAGAGCCTATATAACAAGTATTACGAAGAGATCTAGCTCTATATAGCGAAGCTATAAGACGAGTCTAATTAAAGCGATATATATAGCGTACGAGCCGCGTAGCTAACCTAGGCTACGAGATAGGCTAATATCTAGACTCCGCCCGAATATAGTCTTAGTTTTAGCTTTACGTTAGTAGAGGAAAGTACGGATATCTATTACTACACTTCGGAATACTTCCTATAGGCGGGTAGGTAGGGCGATATATTTACTAAACCTATCGTTATTAAAGAGGTATTCTTAGACGGTAGTATAAATATAGTCTATAATTTCCGATTACTACTTAGGGATATATTCTATAATAAGGCCCTAGACATTCGACCTCTTAGCGCGAAACAGACAGAATTAGTATCTATATTAGACTTTTTAACGCGACTTAACTACGGGTTAGGAGATAACGCTTTTAACCTCTATAACTTAGCTAAAGCGTAGCGGCCGGCCTTTACTATAATACCGCGGTTT
>NW_022987066.1:0-6242 GCF_010093935.1 Zasmidium cellare ATCC 36951 | reverse complement strand
CGCTCAATCCATCGCTCAGCCTTCTGATATCGCCATTCAGCGGCAAACGTGCGTCGACCACGTCCAATTCATCCTCAATCTTGAACTGCCTGTTTACCGCGTGCAGAACGGACTCCTCGAGCCGATGAAAGCGCCGAAATATCTTGCTCAACTCTTCAAACCGAATGCTTCGGTGCTCGTAGATGCGACGGACCACTTCCTCGCCCAATATGCGATGTAACTTTGGCAGATTCTCTTCTAATTTTGAGTCTGGAAAGAAAGCGAGGGTTGGGAAGGTGTCTACGTCGGGAAACGTCTCGCCGTCTGGGACAAATTTTTCACTAAAAGCCGCTGTAACAGCTCCGATGTGGACTTGATGATCGTCAAAATAGCGGATGAGGTGCAGCATGATCTCATCCTGCAAGTCGACTAGTTGATCGAATTGGCATCTCAACCACATCTTCACCAAGATGTATCCGACGTTCGTCTGTTGTGTCGAGTATAAGCCTGTTTGTGATCGGAAGAGACTGACAACATCATCGGGCAAGCGACCTGTGCTCTGCCATGCACGTAGACTGTGGCTATGACCTGTTAGCCCACGACCATGACGAGAGCGAATTCTCGTACTTGGCTAATCTCACGAACAAAGACTTGGTAGTATTGTCGATGGTTTCAATAGCGGCCATAGCAATGGTATGGAACTGACGATGTCGCGACTGTTCATATGATAATGCTCCCAGCCCCGAAGGAAAGAAACAGATAGACGAAAGGGAGATGCTTTATACATCGTCGGTAGTGTCTAGGTGTGGTCTGGAGCGTCTCTCCGCTAAAGTAAATCACATGCTACACGAGTCATCTGCAAGCTGACGCAGCTACAAGTTGTGTGGTTCAAAGTGATAATTCGATTGAAAGTCAAGTCCAGGTCTCGGGAACCACTATTGCAAAGCCTCATGCTAGGCGGGAGAGTCCATGCCATAATACGGCGGGTATTGAATCAGCGCATTGAATAAGTCCGCGAATAGCGATTCATCATCGGCGCCTGCCGTCATCGTTGTCGCTTCCTCAATGAGATAGGCCGGCTTCGTATCATTGTCTTCGTCTGTGGGGCAGTTGGTTGCGATTTGCCGTGCAAGCAACTTTCGTTTCTTCATCGCAGTGCTCACGAAAGTCGTCGGAGCACAATGCATAAGATCCATTGCTACTCTGTTCCACGTAAGTCTTTGGCTCTTACTCATAGGGTAAGAAGCGTACACAGGCTGCACTTGCGTCGGATCAATATCCTGCCAGCATGTCTCGTGCTTAAGGTAGAAGGCCAGATCTTGTAGCACGAGCACCCAGTCCGCCTCATCGTATCGAGGATATCTTCTGGACATGTACAGTGGAATGTTCATCTCCGCTACAGAAGCCGAAGTTTGAGCTAGTAAAGAGCAGGAGCAGAGAAGACAGAGCGAACTATAAAGTCTTTGTATCGAGGTAATAGCCAAGAGGAGACCCTTTTGTGGACTAACTCCCCAGTCCTGATCCTATCAGAACCTGCATCAGTCTACTTAGTCCGCCCTATCAATTCTGAGCATAATTCCCGTGGCATTGTGTACTGTACTATGATCTAATATATGGGAGGGTTCGTACTTCAACGGATGACAGTTGATGCTATTAGCATAGGTTTTCCCACCGTCGTGTCAAGCGGCCCCAATGAACGCTCCCACAGTACCATTCGGGCTCTCGCAACAACACACGTAAGACCGAGGTGTTCGTTGCAAGCGAGCTTTGGGACTGTCGCTTTGTTACTTTGCCTCCAAACATCGCAAGGCCCTTAGGCCCGCGAGCGCTGACTTGCACTCTCTGGAGGTGGTCTCTGGCTTCGACCACCTCCGAACTTTGCTCGACAGCCTCTCGATCGTCTGTCGAGCAGTGTCAATTCGCATTCGTACCTGCCGAACACCCATGCTGTTGACATCCTGTATGACATCTTCCCCACGCCAATTTCGTCTTACGGCAGCGATAATGATACATGCGTGCGGCTGTTCTGATGCCTAGAAACCTGATTTCGAGCCCCATTGGAGACGATGCGATCGATTCCTTTCGCGCCATGCCGTCAGCGACTTCGTCAGCATCGAGGGAGCTACTTGTCTTCTTGTCGCTTGTCCTTGATGTCTGTGATAACTTGACCGCTCTTCTTGGCCTCAATGATCGATGCAAACGGACCATGGATCACGTCTGCCGTTGAAGTAGGCGACCAGCTTAGATCGTCGGTTTTGGAGGAGGCCCAAGTGAAGCAAGCGCGACTTGTACTATGAACGAGTTGTTGTCTCTAAGACAATGCTAATAGTATCTTCTTCATCGTGCGGCGAGACACGAGATCGGAAATCGTCACTGCTACAGAAGATTTCGTCTGGAATCACCTCGTTGCACAAGACCGCGAGGGTGAGGAGGGCTCGTTGAGCCACAACTGTCCAACACACGATCCGTCGCATCTCCATCACCACTGCAGCTGAACTATTGGTTGTCGTGTTGTAATGTCGAGGTGCATTGTGCCGCACTCTTTCAGCTCTCAGCCTCCATTCTGGTGTCACAGCTTCGGGTCACCTCTTCTCCCGATGGCAGAAACATTGGGCTACGAACGTCCGTATCGAAGAGGCTCGTGCTTCGCGCCCCCGTTATCTCGATCAGATTCAAGAGCAGCAAGTATACGACCCTAGTATCCCACATGGGTTCCGCACCCCAACTTTTGCCCCTTGGCCGCGCACGACAAGCCAGATCAGTCGCCGTATAATTAGCTTGTTGGACCGTCCGAGGGAATTCGAGAGGTCCTGTCTTTCCCATTTCGCGTGCCTCGCGAGAGTCGACCGAGTGAATTCGGCGCTTTTCTTGAGGTAATGTGCTGCCCTACAGAGCGCTCCTGCTCGAGTGTCTGCCTATCGTAGATGCATTTTAGATGCGGTTCCTGCGGCAGTCCTCGCAAACATTGATATAGCAATGGCGACATTGCAGGATGTACTTCCAATGCCGGGCGTCACACATTTCACATTGGAAGCCTCGCCTCCCGCCGCTGAGCAAACGCTGAAAACGACCACGGTGCTCACACTCATGGTTCTCCTGAAGCTCGGAATGTATGAGACGCACACGACGATTGCGCTCAGCTCGAGGCGGCCCTGCTTCTGCGTCACGATCAACAACTTCCTCCGCGCGCTCGATCATTCGGCCCTCATCCGCCACGTCACAATGACAATTCTTCCACCGTATGCCACAAACATAGCAGAATTCAGTCTTGCACCGGCATCTGGCGCGACGGTTTGTTGAATCACGAGCGCCTGGTATGCCTCTCGAAGAAGCCGTCATGAAAGGCATATGAGGTGCCGGATTGCCGTCACACGAAAGACACTACACTTACGTTATATAATTACAGCCGGTACGCAGTTGAACAAGCACATTACAACCAGGGCATGTTTGCCAACCGTTCGCCAATGCCAACTTTCTCGTCGCGCGCAGAGCCGGGTCGTTGGGACAATCACTACCCCTGTGGTATTCGTTGTTACAAATACAGCATGTACAAGTATCACAATTTTTGCAAGTGGCCGCTTTTGTTCCGACATGCATCAGTCCAGCTGGTAGGAATTTCCCGCATTGGCGATTGCTGCAATAAGTCCTGTCGATAGTAGCGAACTCTATGCTCGCAATGTCGTAAGCCTCAAGCTCATCGTCGGTCATGTGTCTCCTAACCAGTGTGGCATCGATAGGTTTCTTGCAGCAACGCGGAGGAAACAGTTCTTCGTCATTTGTAGCTCGTATGAAGAGCTCTTTCGCACAGTCAATGCAATACCGATGTTCGCATTGAACCTTCGCCATAGCATCGCATCGACGCGTTTCCCGGCAGACGCTACAAGTGAACCCTTGTGACAACTTCACTAGCAGATCGGCCTGACGTTCGGCAAAGGTCATTGAAGGGCCAGCCTGGTCTAGTTCATCGTCCGAAGTCGTAATCAACGCATTGGCCATAATAGTCTCAGCGACGACAGGTAGCCATTTGTCCAATAGTGATAGATCGCTCTCGGTGGCCTGCCCTGGATGTTCAAGATCCGGATCCTCATTAAGTCGCAGCGCCATTTCTCTGTCTTCATAAGCCTGGTGATCTTCCGAGGCCAAAGCTGCGATGATGGTTTCATCCTCATGTACGGCGGCGCCAATGCTTTGTGCAAACTTGCAGTCATAGAGGTAGTATTTGTGGATTTGGAGCTCTTCAACAGATGCCTCAAGGGCGACTTTGAAATCTGGCGGTTCCTCCGCGCGATATTTCCCCTTATCCTGCTTTGCGAAAATGTCGAACTCTTCCATTTGCAGGGTAATCATAGCGATGTCATCGTCAAAGGAGCACCGCTTGCCTGCCATCGTTGGGGTCGGGATTGGGACAGGTCTGCAATTGTCCGTCAAGGAAAGTAAGAGTCCATTGGCTCAAAGAGAGTGAATTGGGTCGTTGAACACAGGAAGCAAAATGGAGATGCTCTTGTTTCCCTTTCAGAAGTCTGGCGGCGGCCTGCATCGATGCGAACCATGTATCGCCTGGTAGGCGGGACGACGGTTTCCTGAACCTTAAGTGTGGCGAATGACAGCATGTCGATCGCTAGATTGCGTGGTGGAATCGCGTTTCAAGTAGAATTTTAGCACAACCAAGAAAACTCGTCGAACAGCAATCCATGTGTTTCCTAAGTCAGATCGGGCTTGCTGCCTGCCATTTGAATACCGAGATCGTCGCCCATCCACTTAGGACTGTGCGTCTTCTCGCCATCTGAACTGTGTATCACGCAAGACATTGTTTGAAATGACAAATAACATGCTGGCACTGGGAGACATCGATACGGCATTGGCCACGAGCCTCGCACTGCCATGGAACTTTTGTTCCAGATCCCTCTCTTGTGCTTGACTTCCTATTGAATAGGTCGGCTCGGCCGGAACCGAGACGAAAGAGACATTCTTGGCCATCTGGCTTCGAGGTTTACTCGCCTCGCTTCATCTCATCCACATTTACGATGCCTCATATCCCTGACCTTACAGCAGGTTGATCGGACCAATCGTCTCCAAACCCACCGTCGGCAAGATACCAGCCGTTACGGCCATCGCTGTCCCAGTATCCTGACTCCCGTGAGAATCCGCCCTCGCTCGAAACACAAGTGGGGCTGTCTTGTATCTAGGTTCGAACTATTGGGTCATCAGGCCTATCGTCTCTACACACTCATCGGCATCCAGACCAACGATTGTACGGTGCGAACATCTTCACACAAGGACTGCAAGATCGATGCTAGGCATGTTTCTCCTCTTCTTTGATTCCTTCCCGATTTTTGGCCTCGAGTGGTTGTGACAGCCCGTCCAACAGTGGGTGCTATAATCTGGTGACCCAATGCTAGGGTTTACGTCCATAGAATACGCCTATATAGGCCCATAGGTGCAGCCACGATGCGAAGATATCGGCAGAGTGAAATTATGCGAGTTGCAGGTGCAATGGAAGTCATTCTCCGTAGAACACCAGAGGAACATGTCGAGGTGACCATTCTGCTAGGCAGGCGCCGGGAACTGGCAGAGGGACCCTTCCCAGCGAGGAGTCTCTAGCGGATCTTGACAGCTTCGCAGATGTCATCGAGTCAGCCAAGCAGCACATGGGTGTCAACGAGGCTAGCACTGCGTGTACGGACGATGTCCTCCGAGTCGACATTTCCCGTCCAGATCGACCTCACCTCACCATTGTTGACTTGCCTGGGCTAATACATTCTCACAGCAAAACACAGTCTGCCGAAGATGTCCAGCTGGTACGGTCCCTAGTGCGGAGGTACATAGAAAGCAGCAGGTCCATCGTTCTAGCAATTGTCTCCGCCAAAAACGACTACGCTAATCAGCTTAATAAGAGCCTCGTTCCGATACGCAAGATTGATGTAGTCAAATCTCACCTCTGAAATATGGCCCGCCCATCATGCACGAGCCCGCCACGATCTAATGCTACGCAGACTTCTCCATCGGTTTTACGAGCTTTTGCAGCTTCTTTGGATGCTGAACCCGGCGAGAGAGGACCGTGCTGTCAAGCTCCCACTGCCAGCGACCAGTCTTAGGACTTTCTCTGTCATTGGCGTGATTGCTTGGGCGCTTTATCGTAGCTCTGCGACTTCGAGCATAGTGGCAGAACTGTCGGGCCGCTGCATTTCCATTTCTTGCGCCTTGGTTGATCTCGGTTTGAGGTTGTAGCAGCTGCTCCGGCGACACTAGTCTGATATGGTCAG
>NW_022987065.1:0-6584 GCF_010093935.1 Zasmidium cellare ATCC 36951 | reverse complement strand
CCTAACCCTAACCCTAACCCTAACCCTAACCCTAACCCTAACCCTAACCCTAACCCTAACCCTAACCCTAACCCTAACCCTAACCCTAACCCTAATTTGCGTTAGGGACAAAAAAATCTAGGGGTAGACCTTAAGATAAGTTTCGAATAAAGGACTTTAAGATTTTATACAAAAGACTATTCGCGTTTAAAAGGTACCGTTTTAAGCTTTATTATAATTATAGCTATAGTAAATAGGACGAATCACGAAAAAAGTTTTAAGAGAATACCCCTACTAATTGTAAAAACTAGTAAATACTTTACAATCAAGAGTTTTCAGGTGCTTCTCCCTCCCGAACAATACTTTGACACCTTTCTACCCAAGCCTCGTCCCGGCTTCTAAACACCCTCGCAATAAACTGTGCTGCGTCCTTTCGTGTACGATATAGCGCATGGTATGTTTCCATTAGCCGTGATTCATCCACGAGCGCGAGATCCGAATTTCGAGGGTTGGTGCGCTTTCCTCGAACGCACTCGACCCACCCGAGCTTGACGAGCAGCCGGTTGTTTGCTCCTTTGTGCTCTGTTCCACTGTCAGCGTTGACGATGACTGCGCTGCAGGTGCATCTCACCGATTTTCCTCGTCATTTCTGGTATCGCCAGAACGCCGTCGCTGTTACCCGTCGTCCACGGGAATTCCTGCGGTTTCAGGAACCAAAGCATGCGAGTGATCAGATTCGCGACAAATACCTTGGGGTCTTTTCTCTTGCCGGCTTCAAATTCGTCGTCGCTCACCGCTGGTGTCACCGAGCACGACGCTAGCGTGAGAGCGAGCATCAGCATCAGATCGCACAAAGGATCCCCGAGGCAAGCGTCCAGACAGTGTCGAACCATGCAGTAATGTTCTCGGACTCGCTGGTCGCCTCCTTCGAATTGCCTGTCTTGCGCCCTCAGCCCCTCGTCTATGAGTCTTGGAACTCGTGTGAAGGGAACGTCGCAACCGAAGTCAATCCTATTCTGTAGTCGCGGTCGCTTCGACTTCTCGTTGGCTTCGATGGCTGCACGTTTCAGCGTGCCGGGTCTGGTAGCCAACATTGCTTTCGACGGTGCCATTCCCATCAACTTGATGGTGATTGCACTGCTTAGCTTCCCACGCGATGGCCCAGGCATTGCCTCGATAGAACATTCCAACATTGCCGCCGAGATAGCGCCGATCCACTGCTCCCTGCCGACGATCTTGGGATCTGTGCCGGCAATGACGCTGCTGAGAACGGAGAACCATGACGCCTCTTGTCCTGCCCATCGCCGCCGCATCTTGTCGGAGTTCTCGCTGGCCGCATCGTAGATCTCTTTCGCCAAGTCCCGCCGCGACATGACCGAGGGATTCTCATCGCTCGCACCAGTCGAGAGGAGGGGCACCATGTGGCTGTATGCCGACCATGAGAAAGGACGCTCCATTTGCATCCAGGATTCGAGCTGTTGGAGCGCTTCGTCTCCATGTGAGCCGGCGGATGCGCGCATTTGTCTCTTAGAGAGTCTCCGCACCGCCCGCGCCACGAACCCCATCGTCTCCGACATCCACATTTGACCAAATATGTCTACAAGAAGGCTGGTCGCGTTGTGACGGCCGGCAACTTCCATGCCTCGAAAATCGTGCAGCCAGGCGTTGCTCTGACGGGCAGCTCCAATGTGCTTGCCGAAGTAGAATTCCACCACACCGGGGTGCAAGAGCGCTGGCTGTCCATCCTTGCGTTGCGGCCATCGCCCTTTGTTCAACGATGCTCTACCCTCTTGGACGTTCAGCACGCCAGGGTCGACATACGGCCATCCGCCATAGCGCAGCGAATCTGTTGTGCCAAGGTGTCGGAAGATGTTGTTGCCAACCACTTTTGCACTTCCCGAAAATAAATAGCTTCCCAAGCGATCGAACGCCGCGGCAGCCTCCGCAATTGCGATGTTGCAGGTATTTGCTTTGAGCAAGCCGCTTTTCTCCTGTAAGCCAACCATGGCCTTGTCGAACAATGAGCTAAATCCACACAAAACATTAGGGTAAACTTCTGGGGCAAAAGTATGGAGGATACGGCGGTAATGATGCGGCTCTTTCAGATAAAACCGCATAAGCTGGAGTATGGGATGAAGCACAGTCGCAAACGTCCGGCGCTCGGTACAGAGTTTTGACACATGCATGCTCACGACCTGTTCCATGCGATATCCGTAATCTTCGCCTTCGATAGCGGCTTGCACACGCTGCGCCTCCCGGGCGAAAGGCCGTGACTGGTTGCTGTCCTCCGGTGTCCGCATGCCTTTCATCTGCGCCTGAAGCTTACGGTGCTTTGTTCGGACGTGGTGCGAGGTCATTTCTGCGCCGGGTAAAGACAACACTGCAGTCGTGAGGCTTTTCTTCGCCAAAAGATCATCCGGCCGATGACGAACGGAGCGTTTGACGTTGGAATATGCCTGAAAATATCCACATGCGAGTGCATCGACACCTTCATTGCGGACGCTGAGATTATTCCGCATCACAGTGAGCACGTTCTGCTTCAAGAATTCTGGCGGCTGACTGGCTGCAAAATTGCCGTATACCGGACTGAATCCAACGGGATAGAAGGTCCAGTCACGCTGACGGGGAAACTCTTGCAACACGGCATTGCGATCGGCGAGCATACAACGGGCCGCTCGGTCCATAGGCTCGACATCGACGGCTTCGCCATCCAGACAGTAAAGGTCGACCGCTAGTGCGTACGATATGGACCAGACATTCTCGAGATCGAACTTGGCCTCGAGCTCCACCTTCAGGTTTCGAAGCCCGTCATCGTCAAGGGTGACATCGACACCTGTCTCTCGGCTCAGGGAGGGAGAGTTGACCTCGCTGCGTGCTTCGCCATCACTCAGGTAGTCATCTGTGATGCCTTGCATGGGCTCTTCCTTGTCGAGATCCTCTATCTGCTGGGTCACATCGAGCATGATGTTGGCCCCATAGTCGTATGCATGGAAAGCCGGTCTGTTCTCCGTCCAGAATGGATCGACTGTATGCGCCGTCACATATTCGTTCCAGCCGGCCATGAACTCTGACTGAAAAGTTGTCCACTTGTTGAAGGTGATGTTTTCGCTTCGTGTCTGACCCAAGCGCCACGCCGCCTCGACGCCCTCTCCGACTAACTCTTCGCTGAGAAATACATGCTTGATATAGTCTGCCAAGAATCGAGCATGTCTTTCCTCCAACGCACTATTCCTGATGGAGGCCTCCATATCCGCCCGGGACTGGTCAATGTCCGTGATTGCGAGTCCCGGATGCATCACGATGAACCAAGACTCTCGTGACGAGCCAGACGCTATGCGAAAAGTGCGATGTCTCAGATCGAACCCAATCCCTCCTTCGACGTGCTTCGCCCGATATGGCGCTGCCCAATTCTGAAAGCTGATTGTTACGTTCTCGAAGAATCGATCGCTGAAGTGCACAATGGGCTTCATGGGTCGGCCGACGATAGCGATCATATCGAGGTGAAAAGTGGGAATTAGGATATCATCTGGCGTACAATGTCGAGAACCGGATGATCGACTGCCGAAATCCAACGTATATTTATGTTGAAGCATGTCGATGGCTTGTGTGGGACTGAGGTCGGAAGCAGTGGTACGGCGGAGGAAGGCATTTACTGGGAGTCGGTGCTCACCACGTGTGTGATCAATGCGAAACGAATCGGCGACATTCTCGACTCCAGCTGTAGCGTCCTGGTCGACGACTCCGTAGATGGCATCCTCAACATCCGAGCTCGCCTCGAGACCACGATCACTCGGGCCGTCGTTGCTGAATTCGTCTTCTGACCGCGCGGGAGTCCGATCTGAACGTGTAGAGTGGCCCTCATCTTCCTGCGACATGTTCGTTGTGAGGTGTATAATTGCTGGTGACCGACGAAGATCGATCAAACTCTTGGCCTAAGCCTTATCGTCTTCCTTTCTGCTATATCATGCTCAAGATACACCCTAATCACTCCTGACTAGCTACATTTGGCTGTCTCATTTACCCCTTGTCGACCTCTGCCACGATTGGGCAGCGCGAATCCTAGGCGCCAGCAAACGGCCGGCTCCTCCATCCGCCAACCTTACTAACAGGCTTGGACGAAAGGCCGTTCGTCTGTGCTGACCCAACAGTACGGACTCTGCGGGAGTCAGCTCTACTTGCACTCGTGGACGTGGCGCCCTTCCGCTGCGCACTAGGCACAGTAGGTGCAGAGACCAACTTGGCCACGCTACGATGCCGAGAGGGTGACCTCTCACGCTGAGCCTGGTCATCGTCTTCGCTCGAGAATTGTCCCGCTGTGTTCGGTGAGATATGCCTCGGCAATAGCATCGGCTTCGTAGACTCACGTCTTCCCAACTTTAAACTCGACGGCACCATGTGCGTTACCGGTGCTACAGAGGGCTCCAGGTCGTCTTCTGAGTCACTCGGCCCGACGAACCCCGTTCTTTCCCTTTGCACCTGCTGGGTCGCCGTACTGGTGGGGCGCATCGAGGTTTCTGTCCCATAAGTGTGACCATTGTCTTCACCAACAGGAGACGTCCCAAAGAAAGAAGCGTCTCGAAATCGAGCGAGCTCCGACTGGTCAACATTGGATGGGATGCCTCTGTCATGGCTTTCGCTCCTATCCTCGCTCTGGCCATACTCTTGCTTCCACTGACTGATGGTTTCCTCGATCATGATCCGCAGCGCTTCTTTTGCCTTGGCACTCTGCAGCTCGGGATCACCGACGGTCTCGAAATGTCCGTTGATTGTGTCTTGCAGGGTTTTGACAAGGCTGAGCCTCGTCGCCTGTAGCTGTGGCTCAACGGCTTCTGCATTGAATTTTGTTACGCAGGAATTTTGGAAGCGTGGACCCACAATCTTCCGCGCTCGAGCGAGGACTTCTCTCCAAGCCTCGAGCTGGAATCTTCTCTCATACACGCTCGCTTCCACGCCAACTTCAGGAACTAAGGAGAGATCCTCTTTTGTGAACTGTGCCGCGTTTCCCTCAGCAAACGTGAGTACTCTTCGCTGTAGCTCCAGTGCCTTCGCCTTGGCTGCATCCGGATCTCTTTCCGCGGTTGTTCCCTGCATATCCGACAAAGCAGAAAACAGTTCACCGGCGAGCGGTGGCTTATTTCTCTCACGATCGTTGATACTCACAACATCGTTGTTGATCCACATGACTACATGTGTCATGACCGCCTGCATCGTCTTACCCCCGGAGTTCAACAACCTTAGTGATTCCTGCGCGTTAGGAAAAGATAGTTCGGACTCGTTTCGCACCATGTAGTGGTAGAGTGCATGGTAGTTCAAGTCATCGACATGCGACAGGAATTGTGAATGCCGGGGACTGTCTTCTCCGATGTCGAGTCCGTCGTCGTGTTTAGGGTAGAACAATTCTTGCAAATTCCATCGTCGATGCAGCCCAGAGAGTCGATTATAGTCCCGTTCTAGCTCAAGCTCGATGCCAAACTCCTTCCAGATTATTTCGACCGGTCGTATGATACACTCGATCCGCTCGAACAGGTAGTCGTCGATGCGATAGCTTGCGAGTTTCTGGAAGGTGCTGATATTGAACAGATCTTTTCCTACTCTCCTGTCGCAAATGCGAGTGATGAACGTGCGCCAGCGGTCATTCTTCCATAGGATCGCCAGACGGCGTACCGGGAATTGCTCACGGGTATTAAGCCGCAGCGCCCGGCTCATCTGCGCTTCCATATCCCATCTCGCTCCAGTGAACATCTTCCTACTCTTGTCCTGCTTAGCATATGTACATAGCTCAGTCCAGATCTGGCCGTGAGTGTCAGGGAGGACCGTTCCACTTCGATTTGCACGAAGCTCGATCTGTAGGTCGAGCGGTAGAGTGTCTACTACTGGTTAGGCCATAATGGTCTGCATTCCACGTCGACGACATACCTCTGTCGTAAATATCACAAATCCACCATCGCTCACCATCGTCGCTAGCAAGTTTCTGCCTCTTCAAATATGCCTTCAAAGCTGCAATACGATGATTTCCTGCTAGCACTTCGGCTGGGCTTGTGCTTGTTTCGTCCCAGCTCTTAAAATCCGGCAGAGAGGCGCTGCGGTCATTGGGTATGCAATCCATGCCTAGACGTTCACAATTGAGTCGCACATCCCTTGCAGTGCAAAGCAGGCAGAGTCGATGTGCACGATCTAGCCGTTCCAGTCCATAATCCTCGAACAGCTGACACAGCTGCTTGACGTGCTTCTCGTCGATATCGCGATTTCGTCCCGTGCTCCATTTGGGAGTCGTACTGTCGATGGGAAACCTCACAGTCATTAAGCGGAAAGGCTCGGCTCGTTCTCCGATCGATTTGGTTTCTGGTAAGCCGTCGCCGACGGGCCTAATCTTTTTCCGAATGGTACCATTGCCCTGCTCGGACGGAGCTGGCCTCTTACGCGGCATATCCAGTGTGCGGCTTGAAAATGTAGGATAAGAGAGGAGAGGGAGAGAGACAAGTCGAAAGCAGATGGCAAAAAGCAGCGATGTACGTTTAGCGGGCCGACTTCCCGAAATTAAGGGGTTGTCCCCCGGGACAGCCCAAATTTAGTTTAATACGCCGTTCAGACGCTCATGCCTGTAC
>NW_022987064.1:0-6582 GCF_010093935.1 Zasmidium cellare ATCC 36951 | reverse complement strand
TTTCCGGTAGAGATATCGTAAGTTAGTCGTCGGGATCCTCCTACTTTAGAGAGAGCGGGTATTCCTCTTAGTATAGATTAATCTCCTATCGTAGAGGGCGTTTAAAACTATTAGGATCGGTTCGTTAATCCTAGAATCTTACTTAGTACGGGTACTAAGCTTAAGTCCTTAGTTAGAGCTCGTTAAAAGGAGAGAGTTAGTAGACTACTAAGATAATCTTAAGATAGAGGTTTAGGTATAATTATAAACTAAATAGTAAGATTAAATAGTAAGTTAAACGCTATTATATAAACTATAATATCGTTCCTATATAATAAAGGAGAAGCGTATCGCTCCTTTAATAGAGTAAGAGAGCGGTTACGTACGTCGATCCCGGGAAGCTTATACGTGCCCTACTTAATCTATAATACCTTTTACCTAAAGCTCTTCTACTTCTACTCTATAAATCGCTTAAGTAGTAGGTACTTTCTTCTAAAGATAGTTAGGAGAGTAATAGCTATACTAATAGTAGTTATAATATTTAACTTTATCTAGCCTCGATACTATAGTAGTAGCTAAGCGATTTAGTAATTAATTACCTCGCTTATAATTATCCTATATAGCGAACTTATCTCTTTTCGCTAGGCGTTCTTTTTAGAATTTATCTAACCTATACTTTTATTCTATTAAAATAGGGCAGTCTATAGACTCGATACGAGTTATAAGCGTTACTAAAGCTTATTACGTAGCTAGAATATCGTAGTATTTTATAATCGTACTTCGGAGTATCGGATTTAACTTAGTAAAGAGATAGTAAATCCTCTATAACTTGCTTTAGTCTACTAGCTAATCCTCTATAACGTTTAGCTCCGTTACGAATTATTAAGTAGACTAGCCGTTTTTCTATTACGCTTTTTTATACTCTAAGGTCGTTACGAGTATATAGTTTATAGGATCCTCGACGGAGTTTTATATAAAAGCTTAGAAGTTATAGTACGTATAGCTCTCGTCTAAATTACTAAGTTCGTTATCTATAAACTATCTTTTAGCTAGCTCGCCCGCGAGGTATATAATACTATATAGTACTTTATCTTTATCTATATAATATACTTCTTTTAAAGAGAGCGAATATTAAGTTAAACTCTTAAAAGAAACTCCTCGCCTCTTTTAAATATTAACCTTTAAAAGGTATAGACTTTTATAGTTTTAGCTAAGTACTATAAAGGGCGACTATAGAGCGGCTACGAGAGCTACTTCTATCGTCGTAAATATTATTAAAACTTAAGATCTCCGAATTAGCTAGCGCGGCGGTAGCGGTTATACTAGAAGTTATATACGGTAGTAGATTATAATTGTTTTCTTCTAGGCTAGAGATAGTTTTACTTACCTAAGGCTCTCTATTATATTCGCGACTTAGTTATATAACCTTTTTACGTAGCTTATAAGCCTACTCGTAAAAGAGTAATTTATCTCTTTCCTATTATAAGTTCTCAATTTTAGCTATAATATTAGACTAAGAGTTCTACTCGAACTAATCGTTAGAAGATAGGGAGGTAATACTAGAAAGAGGCGCCTACGTCGTACTAGCGAGGTTAACTATTATCGTTTTTTTTAGGTTCTATAGATTACGACTATAGAGTAGAGAAGTTTAAACTATAATAGGAGGGTTATAGTAATATATAGAACTCTAATTAACCTAGTACTAAGTTAAGCGTAGAATAAACTTCTACTTTCTCTATCCTCGTATATAGCGAGTATAAAATATATACTAGGGAATTATATATACTATAATATAGGAAAGGTTTATCTTAGTCCTTTTTAGGTTTCTAAATATCTCTTAGTATTCCTTTATATATAGCGATAACTCTTATCTTAAGTATAGTAGTAATAGCTAACCTATATATTATAGAATATAATTATACCTAGCCTATATCCGTCCGAGATATTAGTAAGCAGCTAGGACTATTTAGACGAGAATAATAGTAGTACTTTACTTTCCTCGATTCCTAAGAAGTATATACTATTAGAAAAAGTTAGTAATAAGTAAGATATAGCCGCTATAATCCTTTCCTTTACCGGACTAGATAGGAAGTATTATAATAGTAGCTACGTTCTAATAGATAGAGACTACCTAGGTATTTTACTATTAACTTACTAAAGCTCGTACTTAGAGCTAATATATAGATAGAACTTAGATAAGAACTAGTTAATTGTTTCTTATTATTATAGTATATTTTATACCTAGTATAAAATTAGTATAAGCTTATATTCTTCTTTAACGTTATATAATCCTTTATCTAAATACTATATTAGTAGTTTCCGCGTCGATAAGAGTATAGTTAACGTCCTACTACTAATTTTTTAAGTACTCTAGCCTATCTCTATTTAGTATATACTATAGATTAAATTCCGATTATAAGTAATATATTCTCTCCCTTTTAGGCGTTTTCGTATTAAATCTAATACTCTATAGACCCTATCGATAGTTAGAAAAGAAAAAAGAATAATAAGTCTAGTAATTTAGTATTCTATACTAGCGCTACTCGGAAATTAGTAAACTATACTATATAGTCGATAAAGATCTTACTACTACTTAGTAGATATATCTTTACTATTTTATTTGTACTAGGCGGGTATATTTTCTCTAGGTAATCGTAGATATAAACGTTCTATTTAATACGCTAAAGTTACCTATATTAGCTATCGTATTAAATTAGTACTATATAGTACTATTTACTAAGATATTATAGCTTAGCGTTCCCTAGATTATAACGTCGATCTCTTTATTACTAGACGTAGTATTAGATTAAAAGAGGATAATTAATAGAAGATAGGTACTATATAGTAGAGGCTTCTAGGGTCGATTCTCGAGCTAAAATATTATTAAAATATTAGTATTACGCAATTTAGAGTATAACTTAATAATAGAGCCGCTAGGAAAAGTTTATATAGAAGTAGTAGCTAATAGGAGAGCCTATAGAACCTAATTAATAGAAGTATATATAGTACTAACTACTAGGTAAAAAAGCGGTAAAAAGCGGCGTATTATTTTATCTTGTTTAATTTTAATAGACCTCGAGGTTAAGTTAGAGGCGGAGTTAAAGTAAAAGATAAAATAGTAGCGAGGACCGGTATAGTAAGATAGACGCTTAATATCCCTATATTAGCTAGGGAGCTAAAAGATTAACCGGACCTACTACGCTATATATCTACTTACGCGTCTATACGTTTAGAAGAATATCCGAGTAGCTAAATTAGTATAGTTATTTTTAGCTAATACTTATAAGCCGCTAGGCCGCTCGTAATAGCGTAGTAAAAGCTCTAACTAGCTTAACTAGACTAAGTAGTAAGTACGTTCTACTACTCTAGCTAGATAGACGTTTTTAGAGAATATTCTATAGGTATAATTGTCTATAGCGTCGCGCGGCGCTTTAGCCTCGCGCTTATAACTTCCTAAAGAAGTATAGATACTAGTACTATTTTCTAAAGCGTAATAACTAATAATATATATTAACGTAAATACTTATATAAAATATAACGAGAGTTTAGAATAGCTTTAATATTATTTTAATAAGTTAGATCTCGCTACTTCGCTCTATACTACCTATATATAGTTAGAAAATACTAAATTAGCTAGTATATATACGAACGTTTACCGAGGCTAATATAGCTTTTACCTTTCTATAAGTAGTAAGCTAAAGCCTATCTAAGTACTTACTCCTATACTATAGCCGCTCGTACTAGTATCTAGTAAAGTTAGAGAAGTACTAGTAAAGGAAGCGTTAAAGAATATAATATTTAAAGTTATAAACTCTAAAGTCCTAAAGGGTAGTAGGCTAGTATAGATTCGTCTCTATTATTACTTCTTAAAACAATACCCTCGCTAGTAGTACTTAGGCTTTTTATAGTTCCTTTACTTACTAACTCTTATATTAATCCTCTATTAGTACTTAAAGAAAGGTCTCCCGATTTTAAATAGACCTTCTAGGGCGACTTATATATATTAAGCGTTAGAGCTAGCCTATATCTAGGCGGACGTAGATATCTACGATTTAGTTAGGTATATCTATTTTAGATAGATAGAGATATTAATTATCTATTTAAGAGAGGTAGAGGTAAATAGAATAATATTATTTACTCTAGTTCTAATACTAACGATATTTTAAACTATTAATTCTATACCTACGACTAGGTATCTAGCTAGCCTAATCTCTAGTATTATCTAAGACCGTTAAGTAGTTATCTAGTAATAGGTATATTAACTATTAGTAGTAATAATATTAACTTCCTAAAAATTCTTAATAACTATATTATATAAAGATTCCTATACGTTAGCTATAGTAGCGAAAGGAGTTAGCGTTCGGCGCTAAGAAGTCTATACTAGATAGCTATTAAGTAATAGATTTTAGGATCGAACGTACGATAAGTAACGAGAGCTATCTTAGAAACGAATTATAGAGAACGGCGACTACGTTACGCCTAATAGCGATCTTATTAACGCTATATTAGGAGTTATTTTAACTATTCTATATTATATATCTAAGTAAAGCGTAGGGAATAATTTCCTCTTATATTTAACTAGATATAGCGAATTTTTTAATACTAAGACTCTAGCCTATAATAACGCGACGTTTATAAAAGACCTAAACTATAGCGACGCGACCTAAATATAATAAGTAGTATACTAAACTATACTATCTAAAATACCGTTCGTATAGCTAGATAACTAGACGAACTAGGAAGCGTATAATATATTAATATTAACGAGCTTCTTAATAGTTACCGATTCTACGAGGAGGGAGTTAACGAGCTAGACGAGAATAATAGTAACCTCTATATCTTTTACTATCTATATAGAAAAAATATAGAAATTAAGAATAGTAATACTACTTATTATCTTAATAGTATTACGTAAAAGAACGCTAACGCTTATATATAGGACCTAGATACTATACTATACGCTAATTACTTAATCTAGTTTTAGGCTACGGTTAATAAATAAGATATACTAGCTTTAGTTAGGGACTTAGGAAATATTAGCGCTAAATACGACTTCTAGGGTGTTCCTAGGCTAGCCTAGCTCTCTCTAGAGGTTACGGGGGCCTCGAAAGATACTATAGTTAAGAAAAGTAATAAGCTACGGATCCTCTCTATTAGCGATTCGATTATAGAGAGATATAAAGACCTACGAGGAGATAGCTACTAGCTTAGACTTCGTAACGACCTTTTAGATATAAATCTAATATAAAGATCTCGATATATATAGAACTTACTACTCTATAGCCGACTATATTATATATACTAGGATAGAGTTAAGTAGTACCTTCTATAATAATTATTATATTAGTCCTCTATTTTCCTAAGTAGTCTATAAAAATAATAAATTAGGTTTTAGGCTACTTATCTAGATAAGATAATAGACTTTATAGTAAGTAAGATTAGGCTATTACTATAATAGCGACTAAATATTATATTAGTCTATACTAGTAAACTAAAAATCTAATATATTATAATCGCTAGCTAATATTACGATATAGGTACTAATAATATAAACGCTAACTTAGATACCTCTCTATAAGGTAACGATCTAACTACTACTTTATAGTAACTAGGGTCTCTAATTAATTAGATTATCTTAGTATATCTAGATACTACGGTACTCGTTATAATAATTATTCCTACTATCTAAACTACTCTAGAGAGTAGCGCTAGTTAATAAGACTATACTTAGGCTTTTAATAAATTAATACCTAGCGTAGTTATATAGTAAAAAAAGGCTAGTAAGTATATTACTACTATAGACTTCTCTAACTTCTCTACTAATATATTAAACTTAGGAGAGGTATATTTAACTAAGGCTAGCTACGATATAATAGGAGACTAGTAGTATAACTTTCTATATTAAATTCCTTTAGACTAGATCTAAGCGCCTATCGGAAAAGACTCTATCCGGTCTCCCTATTTAAACTCCCTAGACGCTTTTACTAATAGGGGACCTAATCCTAATATTCCGCCTCTAAACTTCCTACTATTAGCTATATAGCTAGGAAGTAAAGTTAGCGTATATACTATAGTAGTAGTAGGAGGAAATAGTAGCTAGGCTTTCTATATAGGAAAACTAGAATAGTATACTATAGATAAGATTATACTTAAAATAGGCTATAATAGTAACTACTAAGCTAAGACTACTCTATAGGGTTTATATAGATATCAAATATAGTAGAAGTAACTAAATTAATAAATAATAGTAGGAACTAACCTAGATATAATTATATTAGTTAGTTATAGGAAGTAGGAGAACTAAGGTAAGATAAGCTTCCTTTAGTTATGTAACTCTTAGTATTTATACTTTAGGTATCTATTCTAGCCTATCTATCTAGACTATACTATTTAATAGTAACTAGTAATATAGTAAGAACTAGGTATAAGCCGGTAAGCTAGCTAATAGTATCTATGTAGAAAGCCCTCTAGTATATTTAGCTAATATTAATAATAATAGTAAAGCCGACTATTTTTAGGTTAGTATAGCTTTCTATTAGATAAAAGTATAATTAGCTAACTATTACCCGCTCTCTAGATTAATCCTAAAAACGATTAGCTTAT
>NW_022987063.1:0-6871 GCF_010093935.1 Zasmidium cellare ATCC 36951 | reverse complement strand
CCAGTCGTGCGCCATGCCTGTCTCGGCTGTGCGATGACGACGGCCAACAGCCGGTGGAAGATCGGCGCGCGGACGCAAGCGAGATTCAGCCGCTCCCGCATGCTGGCCGCCTTGCAGACGTGGCCCACACTTCCCCTGAGCATCTCCGGACCTGCGCGACGCCACCAACGCCGCCCGTGCTCCACCCTACCACCACACCCGCGTCTGACGACACAGCCCCGGCTCGTATTGCCCCTCTACCAAGCTTATTCGAAACCCGTAGTGGTCACGTCAATCCGCCCGTGCTCATGGACTTGGACTTCGATGACCCTGCGTTTGATGAGCATGGCCCCGGAGGTTCTGCCGACCGACAAAGCCCGACCGAGATCTCGATGGAGAACCGCGTTGGCTTCCTCGTTGATCGTGCCAAGGCAGCTGGCTTCAGCACCTTCGATGATATGATCGAGGCCTATTACACCACCGGCGCCTCCAGTCAACCCCAACACGGCACCGACCAGGCATCGCGGAGTCGAAGGCGACGTTTGTCTGACCTCCTCCCGTCTTTTTTCAGCGCCGCCAGAGGCTGGAGTGACTGGGAGCGGCGAGGTCTCCACCTCGAATTGCTGCGAGGCGCTGAGCAAACGTTGATGGAAGAAGTGAAAGCGTTCAGGGAGAGCATGAGCTGCGCCGACGAGTCCTCAACTCACCGTCACGCAGAGGACATGATGCAACAGGCCCAAGAAAAGGTATGTTGTCAGCCTCTCCAGCCGTCTCCGGCGCCAGCGTGCGCCGTTGGAGCTTGTTGGATCTGACTCGTCTCTCAAGATGCCCAAGCTATGGTCTTTGATCATGTCGCTTACGGCAAAGAATCCCAGCATTGCAGCGACGGATCGCACAAATGCGGTTTACCGAACCGTGGTCGCTCTATGCGAGAGCTGAATCAGACGGTCTTGCCGCTTTTGGGCACGGACTCGGAATAGCTATGTACGTGCGAGAAGTTGATTATTGAGCAGGACTCTCACGTACGCATCAACCCGCAAAGGGCATCCCGGATGTCCTTCTCCTCATCAATCTTTCCCGCACCAAATGGGCATCAGGGTGCGGTGTCTGTTTAAGCACATCAGTCGCTCGGTCGGAAAAAGGGTGGGGGCCAGCGATGGGCGTCATCTCCAAATGTGTTCACCGTCAAGGTTGTCGAGCTGACGCTTACGACGCCTGCAGAGGATGGCAGGGCTTGACATTTACCGGGGCTCAATCTGATCTACATAAGGTGCGGACCGGAGCGCCAACATAGCCCGTCATGCAGGCGCTCGTCTTTTGAAACTAAGCTAAACCCCCCCGAGCACCGTCAAAGCCCTGCCGCCCTCTCCACTCTACTAGCCTTTAGACAATCCCAACCAGCGGCTTAATCGTGTTCAGAGTGGCTCTGACCTGATTGTTCCGATGTGGGTTGATTCCTGTCCCTAGCAGACTACTGTTCAGCCCCCAAAGGTTGGGCGCCTACCAACGGTCAGCGTCCTGCATCCACGACTTCCGAGAATCACGCGGCGACGTGACCATTCCCGAAGAACATCGTCACGGGGGAGTGGGCGTGCTTACCTCGTCTTGCAGGATCTGTTTGACCTTGACTGTCTCCTCCGTGGAATTGTTCGGCTTGCTTACCAACTCCATCCACTCGGAGAACCGCGGGCAATTCTTGAACGCCATCCACTCGGCCAGGAGCAACTCCTCCGCACCCTTGACGATCTCCTCTTGATATCCTTTCTGCTCCCACTCGGTCCATTCTTTGGCGGCCCGCTGGATGGTGGCGATGAGCTCGGGCAAGCGTCGGATCCGGCTCAGAGTCTGGTCGCTGAAGAGCGCCGACGTCTTGCGGAAATTCGCCGTGTAGTACTCGGCCGCCAGCGCGTCGAGGTTCTTGAAGCCCACCAGCGCGGCTTGTTGGAGGATGTATGCCATGCGACTTTCCAGTGATGCCACCTGGCTGGGTCTGCTCTGCGACGAGTCGTCTCCGGTCGAGGCAGACTGGACGGCGGGAGGCGGCTGAGATCCAGCCTGCCGAGATGCTGGCGCTGGGGGCGTGGCTCCGTTCAGTGACGGCCGCATTCCGGGAGGCGCCACACGGTCCGACGCAGTCATATCCGTGGGAAACCCTCCACCAAAGGCGCCGCCAAAGTAGTACTCACCCGATGCGTTCGTTGTGGTCTTGTACGCATTCGCCATTGCGTGTGCTCGTACAAGTCAGCCTAGCTACAACCTCGCATCGATGTGGAGAAGATTTACCGTCAAAAATCATCGACGACGATGCAGAAATGTAGTCGAGCCCCATTCCCTGGTTGGGGTAGCCTTGCATGGGCCCGTTGGGAGTCGGGTCGACGTATCCTCCCAGGCGTTGTTTGTGGGCAACGTTGTCGGTAAATAGACCGAAATACTTGTCGGCGTCGTGGCCCAAGTCACTCCGGCCGTCCCAACCGCCGCTGTTGCTCACGAGGGGGCCGCTCTCCAGGTTCATGTATGGGCCTGCATGTTCCTCCCCTAATGTACCGGGGGGGTAGACGTAGCCGTCGACACCTGCGCCGACCATAGCCTGCTGCCATTGAGAAATCATGTCGTGGTCCGTGGAGCATGTCTGCGGAGCGATCGCACCCGCAATGCTGAAGGGCTGGTAGTCTGCCTGTGAGACTCGTTGAATCAATGACCTTTATGCCTCATAGTTGCTTGCACTCACGGTGGTGGCAGTCGTGTTCGGGAACGTGCCTGAAGCTTCATGTTTGTGATCTCCGGACTGGAAACCGTCTCCTCGTACCTCGGGGCGTTCACCTTGCAAACCGTCAGGCGTTAGTGGAGTGTCGCCTCGCAGCGAGTGAAGTGCACCTACGATGGTGCACAAAGCGGTTCTGAGTTTGTTTCTTGGCCTGTTGGTCCGAGCTTTGTGTGTCGCCACCACTGCCGCGAGCCCGCATGTACTGGCGACTCTGCGCATCAGCTGCCGTTTGGGGCGTCATGCCTGCCCAAGTTCTACGATTTAGCATAATCGGGTGGCCCGTCTGGTATCACCCGGACCGCGACATTGGGTACGGCAGTGGCTAAAGATAACGACCTGTGCAGCGTTCAGGAACCGCACGATTGTGTCTAGCGATTGATATCGGTCAGCACAATTTAGATGTGGTCGCCCCACATTCGCGAGATGATGAATCTGTTCAGGATCGTGCCCTGCGATGGGTCATTGGCGAGGTTGGTTACGGATGTGAGAAATACACCGTTAGCGAATTACTCCATACACACACACGCACACAACAAATCATTTCGTTAGCGTGGGTGACTGCTTCGGATCGGACACGACGAAGCGACAAGGTCAGGCCACCGGGATCCCACTCTCACTAAGCGCTAGAGACGGTGTGACGCTAGCAGAAGCTTGAGTGCAATCAAGCATCATCCGCCGGTTCCTCTTCGTTCGTTCGTTCCTTCGGATCCCAAGTGGTGAAAGTTGCCTGCCGCGCAGCCCGGTGTTCTATCCGTACAATTATCCCTTGTGACAAGAAGACATGAACAGGGATAGGGAGAAGTGGTGAGACCATATGTCGACCCTGTGTGACTGACTATTTTGATGCTACCGCTGTGTGTAGTAGTGGAAGGGGAATAGATCAGCACCAGCTGGGCTGAGGCCCCGAAGCGGGGCACATCCGCCAGTAGGTAGGCGAAGGATTAAGCCTACCAGCCTTTCAGGGTTAAGTTTTACCACCGGGATACCACACGTGTTGGTCACGGCGAACGCACGAGGATTCCCTGAGCCAATGACCGCGGCGCCGAACCCTTGTCTCCCAACACTCTGCACACCAATGACATGCCCGAGTTGACTAGCCTTGCTGTCCGACGGTGGAGGGCCTAACCGATCTGTTGGCAAGTTCGATCGCGTACAGAACAAGCGTTGAGACGTAGCGTGTGATAGAACAGGTTTCTGCTACCGGGATCGTCTACTGTAGCTTTGACTGCGCTACCGTAAGGCTGTGTCGCGGATGGAGGAAAGCCGTCCACATTAACAGCCGTAGGCTTGGGATTCGCTCAGCTCTCCAAGACCTGGTGGGTAACTATTGCGCAATGCTTTAGTAACATTATTCGTTACCAAAGGTGTGCGTATGTGCTCCACAATTCTCGATCGTCGAACTTTTAAGTTTGAGCCTTCTAGTACAAATCTCTGAAGGCCCCAAGCCTACCATTTACCGCAACGGTAGAGAAGCCAGGAAGACGTCTTTTGCTCCTTTTGAGACCAAATTTTAGGTTTTGAGTCAACCTGTTCCGCAACGACGCTGGACGATAAAATCGTGGACTTTCCATGCTCGTGGGATTCTTCGCTCCCCAAACGTTCTGCAGCCTACGGTTGTTGGAAGACTTTTCCACGTTGGCCATGTATCCACATCGGACACGCCGTCGTGAGTGTTTGCAGACAGTGGAACATTGCAGACAAGCTTGCCCTATCGCTCCGGAAGCTGCGAACTTTCTGCGCTCCTTCTGGCCCCGGCACTTAAAATCCGACTTCAGGAGCCGCAGACGATAGTCGAGTCCCACGAGCGGCACAAAGATGAGCAAGAGCTTGCCTCGACCGCCGCTACAAGGAACGACACCTCCTGATCAGATACACACTCGGCTCGAGCTCATGGTCAAGATGGTGTCCATGGGGAAGACATCCGAATGCATCGGTCGCCATCGCCACGTCGTGAAGTAAGTTTCTGATCCCCGCTGGCATACCACCCCATCTCACACCTAAGTTCTCAGTGTCTAAGTCGAGATTTCGAGTTCGATACCGACCGCTTGCATATCGCAGGACGATGGTGTCGACGGTCATGGCGCAGGCACTTGACCTCTAGCACGCGCGGAATCGAGCCCAGTCCCAACCGATGAAGTCACTCAACTCCGCGGCCGTGACACAGCCTAGGCTGGCTTTTCAGGTGCTACGAGCGCCAGCGGTCAAGTGCCCACAAATTTAATCGCTAGCGTTGCTAAACACCGTCGTGAAGACGCATCCTTCAGAATCGGTCAAAGCCCGTCAGAGCTTTTTGGCGAGCAGCAAATGCCATGTCTCTAAGCTTTCCTCTTCGCATCGGTGCCGCACTAATACGAACGCCATTTACAGTAGATAAGCATTCGACAACAGGTAGGTGCGGCCTGACTTCCTAGATCGCACTGGTCCTGGGTCGGAATCTGCGTTAAAATTAGCGATTGATACACTCTTAGCTTCATCATGGGGACACTCGCAGATTCGCAAGGCTGTCGATGGTTTCGACTCTACGACTTGCTCGAGTGAAGCGCCTGCGTTCGCCTTTCACGACCTGGAACCATCGCTGCCGGAAGACGGGAGCGCTGAGCTATCCATCGTCAATGTTCACGATAGCGACATCTCGGGATACGACGGCCAACACGGCGCAGATCCCTCGATAGAGCCGCATCAGGATGCAGCTACATGACATGATACGATTCGCGTCCCTGTCCGATAAAGACATCACTCGAATCGCCAACTGCAGCACACGTACCGTCACTAGAGTTCGCGCTAATGTACATCATTCTGGCACCCCCATGTGCACCAAAGAATTTCGGGGCTCGCCGCTCATGCATTCTACCGCACGTGCACGGTGCGCTGCTGGAACGGCTGCTTAAAAAGCCCGACTTGTAACTCGATGAGAGGGCCAATTTTGTAATAGATGAGTTCGCGCTTGGTGTTTCGGTGGACAGCATCAGAAGGTCTTGACGAGCGTGCAATTGGTCCAAGTCCAAGAAGAAGAAGAAGAAGCAGCGAGTGGCCCGCGAGGGGGATTCTGATCTGCGTGATGCATGCTTGCATGAGCTGTCGGAGTACAAGTCGTTCCAGCTCGTCAAGGTGCAACAGACGGCGACGTCTTCGAAGGTTTCGTTAGAGAGCTATTGCTTTTGTGTGGGCGATCGCCCGAGCCAAATTCGGTTCTCGTCACGGATGATGCGTCCTTCCATTACAGTCCGTCCATTCTCGAACTCTGCAATCGAGCCCGCGTGAAGCTTCTCTTCCTATCACCATATTCGCCAGACTTAACCCCTATCGAAGAATTGTTCTCCCAGCGCAAAACCTTCGCACTTCACCATAGCTGATTACTTCGACAATTTCGGAGAATTCTTGAGGTGGCCGGTCAGCATTGTGGGAAGCGACGTCAAGATTGCCCGAGGACATTTCAGAAACTCCAAAATATCTATTGACGATCTTGAATGACTAATTGAACCCTGGCGTCTCTTCGTCGTACTCCCGCATTTCTTGATATTTCTAAAATTAGTCCGGTAACCAAAATGGTATGTCGCTGAGGTATGACTCGACTATGCCCTTCAAGCACGCCGTTTGCAATGAGTATTCCAACGAATGCTTTCCATAGCAAAGTTGTAGCTTGTTGCCTCGCTTGAGAAGAATGTCACCCGCCTTTGCAAACTGAGAGATCCATTCTTCGGTCTTGCGCTCTAGAAGCTTTGCAGGACTGGCTACCGGTCAGTATGTAGTACGCCCCGGAGAGCATTGCGCGGCTCCTGGTGTCGTGACTGGGGTTGGAACATATGCTTGCGTAGAAGACATCGTGTGCGGAGACGACCTTGCGTCTGGAGCTGCTTCGGCGCGATGTTCAGCCTTAGCATAGAGCTGCTGCCGTAAGAAACCTGGAACGTCGTTGGGGGTCTCAAACTTCCTGCCCTCGTTCATATAAATGACGAGCTGTCTCAGGTGGGTAGTTAAGAGCTTGTAATAATTTCCGCCGTGTGGGTTGCGCCAACAATATTTCTGATTGTTTCTGTTGAAGATTGGCAGCGCCACATTTGCCACCCACTGGGGTATATAGGTCAGGCATGCTCCCACTTGATAGATCCATCAATCAACTCACCTTTG
>NW_022987062.1:0-7276 GCF_010093935.1 Zasmidium cellare ATCC 36951 | reverse complement strand
CGCGGCCGGGTGGACCGGGCTCAACTATCTAGTGTCTTGGCAAGCGTGCTCTGCACTCTCGACTGGTGTTCCCAAAGTGCCTTAGCCTGCGACATCTCTCTATCCTCTGAACCTTCATCCTTCAAGATGTCAATCATCAATCCCATATGGTTAACAATCGGGTACGGCATTAAATGGCTTCAATTCCCCTTAAAATATCATGTATGGACTACTGACGTAACGAGTATATGCCGAGCTGCGGGGTTCTTCTGAGGCCGCGTAAGCGCTATGAGCGCTAGCGAATGTATGGTATCCCCCAACCAAACAGTCGCCTTCCACGTTCAATCGATGTCAGTCTTCGTCGTCAGAAAACATCAAACGCATGATATTTCATTGAAAACAGGAGAACAGCGTGCTCCCGATCGGACGTATCAGGTGATTGTAGAGCGTCGAGCGAAGCAACAGTGTTTTGAGTTCGGTGGTGATAATGGGCAGCTAGACTGGAGGCCTGAGCTGAAGTCCAATTTATCATATTAGTCGAAAGATGATGTGATCTTGTTGGATTGGACGAAACAGGTCAAGGGACCTCGATAAAGCAGCATGCTAGGCACACGAATGGTAACTCGCTACGGCCGGCCAACACTCGTGGCCTCCGGTCGACCCGTGCGTTGGCACCACTTTAGTTCCAAAGCGTTCGAGAGTCGTACAGGTCTCGCACCGGCCGGACCTGTTCGACTCTTGTGGAGAACCAGTGAACGTTGAGTTGAATCACGTTCCAACACGTCCTTGGCCCACATCGACCTTGATGACCGCCCATCTTTCAACGACCCTGCAAGTAAGGTGCTCACGTTCCCTCAGCCTCATTCGCCTTTGCTTAGAGCGCATAGCCCTCAATCTTCACGTAAGACCCAGACATCGCCGATCAGTATATTTACACTTGCCCTTCTGCTGAACTTCCTGCCGCCCGAAGCACCATGTCGTGCTTGCCTTGCAAAAGGCGTGAGACGACCATCGTTCGATCTTCGCCACCCGCCACCTATGCTTGGTAGCACTGTTCGCCGCTGGCCGTTGACTTTAATTTCAGGATTCTGCAGATTGCAGAGAAGCTCCGGAAGTTCAGCAGCAAGCTCAAACGCCAAGGCTTCTCCGCGTGAGAATGTACCGTACGTACCCATAATGCCTCTCACGCAAAGTGGGATGATGATGCTTACCAGCCGGTACGACCAGGTCATCGTCCACGAGTGCGGTTGCAAGAGCTGCAGACGATAGTTGAGACGCACCGAAGGCATAAAGACGCAATGGATGTGGCTGCGAAACCCGCCACTGTGACGGGTGAATTTGATCAAGCTGGACGCTCGGAGCGAGCTGAAAGTCGAAGTCACGATCCTTTGGAAATTGACGAACTCGAATTTTTGCCGGTGCTAGATAGTCAGGTAAACCTTCTCCTCGGTTGTAGCTTTTGTTGCGTACTCAATCTGACCCTTTGGTTCGCAGGTCGAGAACCTTGGGTCAATCCGACCGGCCACGACACTGCGCAACAGCTACACGGCCGCCGACTTTACAGGAAGCACAGGCGAATCACCAGCCGTTCACGGGCAGTCCCATACCCATGACCGCGAGATGCGCGATGTTATCTCCGCCGAGAGCGGTTGGATGGGTACCTGGGATGAAGGCACGTTGTCCACTGGTCTTCAATCAGACAGTGTCGCACCCATCCGGGAAGGCGTCCTCCCTGAGTGTGGCGAAAGCCCACTAGCGCTGTCTGGCGCGATGCAGATTCCTGAGCCTGCGAATGATTTGTTGTCACTAGCCAGCCTAGGAGACTCGGCTGACTATGCTTCTCAAAGTCTTGAGACACCGAAGTTAGAAGATGGGGACGTTGACCCACACATAGCAAATACCCCTGCGAGTGGTACCCTAGGAGACCTCCCGATTGAGAATCGCATCGATTTCCTCCTCGAAAAAGCCAAAACTGTTGGCTTCGATACATTCGATGAGATGGTCACCATTTACTATACAACGAGCAGCAATGATAACAACTTGGATCAGAATGATTCCTGGTTAAGTCGAAGTAGACGCCTGCCGCAGGTCCTCTCATCCTCGTACTACGCGGCACAGGGTTGGAATGAGTGGGAGCGGCGAGGTTTTCAAGTAGAGCTTTTGCGAGGCGCCGAGGAAACTTTGATGGAAGAAATTAGGACATTTCGACAAAGTGCAAGCCTCTCTACTCTCTTGGACGCATCTCTGAAATCCGATCTATCCGATGTTCAAAGTCGCCGTGAAGAGGAGTTGATGCAACAAGCCCGGAAGAACGTAAGTTTCAGGAGCGATCTGTACTACCTGCGCCATTCGTCTGACCTGTCTTGCAAGATGCCTCATCTCTGGGCCTTCATTTTTTCGCTAACAGCGAGGAATCCGACAATTGCACCGGCACAACGTGTCGGCGCTGTGTACCGAATCATTATAGCCCTGTGTGGGAGTATAGATGTACCGGCTTTGAAATGAGATATATTTCGAATGTTGGATGTAGACTTGCCGGTTGTAAATCTATTTCGAGGTGTTGTACTACTCTCGACACTCTGGTGAACTCCTTATAATCGCTTACTATCATTTTGTTGACGTGGCAAAATCTCGGAGCTGTTACAATGTCAGTAATTTCAAAATTCTCCTGTAACAGTCTTTGCTTTGGAACTCCAATGGTTATATGCCCTGGCATGGAGTTTGACCTGGCGCTGACGAGGCATGGTCGACAGAATCTTCGACATGTTCCATCAACTCCCGAAAGGCCAATATCGTTGTTGCGAAGCGTGAGTAGGATCGTGCGTTAATTGTGCTTACGAGGCGGCTCTTGTGCAATACATCTTTCCCCTGGTAAGTCTTGAGCTACCGGTCAGGTCGGAATATTGATCTACACTCGTTGATGCAGCATCATGGAGAGACGTCCCGTTGGGCTCGGCCGGCCGGTCGGCACCAACAACTTGAGTCAGGCTGTTGAGACTATCTTCGTACATTTGGGCGACCGCACGTAGAGCTATGATCACAAAATCGAAACCAGGTGAAGACTTGATATTCCTCGCATAGCGAGCGATTGCTTCCGTGAGCATGCATCGTGTCGAAGAAGTTCAGCCAAGCACATTCGCGCGCTGAATGATTGTCGCAGATGTCACCTGGCAAGCGAGCCGCTTTAGGTCTATTTGCAGAGCTGTACCGCACGTTAACGTGAATAGACGAGAATCACACTTCCAAATCACTCATTTGATACCCGTCTGACCTAGAGAGACGCATCACGCTACCTATCACAAAAGACAGAACACCTCGACGAAATCCTTTCTGAGATGCGATAAACAACCCATGAAGCAGAAGTACCTCTGAATTGCGTTTATACCACCGCTAGCACCCCTTGCTAGACGGGAGGACGCGAAGTGAAGCATGGAGCATATGATGAATGACCCCTTTTTATGTATGTTGAGTCGGCGCTGCATTACCATCATCGGCGTCTGCTCCAGTTCAGCACAATGCCACACTTGTCGAAATTTGGCTCTGATCTTTCGCGGCACATATTGAGCCGTGGAAAGCCTCTCCGAAACCCGGGCTGACCAAGGGGTCAAGTCCGACGGACGTTAAAAATTGCTGACGGATTCACGCCTCAAGCTTGATCTCTCCGCTCTCGAATTTCCAGTATGACACATCACCATGTCGCCGTGAATGTGAGTGGATACGGTGTCGACGCTTCGTAGCGACTCTCACGCGGTTACGACATGATTTAGATCTTCCTTCATCCACCTCAGCCTCCTTTTCAACTCCGCGAGACTCATGTAAAATCCCATTTCGTTGACACTGGGCCTCCGGAATCCTGGGCCACCAATCTGAACAGGTTCCAGAGATAGCATTGCTTCCATGGGGCTGGCGCATTGTGTACCGGGTAGTAGATGTGTATGACAATCTGCTTCGATCGCGTCGATTGGGATGCCAAATTCCGTGTACAGGTCTCTATACTGGAGGCGCTCGCCTACTATAACGTCGAATTTCCTCTCCATGCTCTCAGCGAGGCTGCTGAGGCTAGCAAGCTCGTTGTGCACTGCTTCGCATTCCGCAAGAGTGCCGCCGGATCCAGACGAGGTGTCGGAATATCCACTCAGGTCGTCAAGGTCTCCCAGATCTCGCAGATTTGTCACAGTGTCCATGCCCAGCGCGGTAGTTTGTGGGTAGGACATGTCAAGGATGTCGCAAGATGGTTGCATGACCGCGCACGGCGGTGCACCTCCGCTTGTGCCATTCGTTGTATACGCGTACTGGCTCAGACGACTGTCTTGCGAAATCGAAAAAGGGCTTATCTGCGCGGCGTACTGTGGCACCCCTGTCGACGGGGCGTTGAACATATCAAATGACTCCGAGTGTGTATCTTGGCCGAAAGTGGAGCATTGTGGTTCTGCTTCAAGCGACCGGCTGAGCGAAGAGGCTTTCGACAGAGGAGAGGAGTCCAAAGACGGCGAAAATGGGGTTGAATAGGAGTCTTCGGTTTGTTGACCAGCTCTGGTCACGAGATGGACAGTACTCCTTCGACCAGCCCGTCGTGAAGCACTGTAGATGCAGGTGAAGCCTTTTTGTCGACAGCGGGAGCAGGCCAACTCGTCTTTGGAGCATCGGACCTTGGCAGAAGAGCAGGCGTCGCAGCTCTGTTTGATGAGCGGTGCTCTTTTTTGGGAATGCATTGCAACTTGTGATCAGAATCGACAGTATCAGTGGCGGGCGTGCTGACGGAGAAAGTTCATTATGTGGACCTTGACCAAGGATCCATCCAAGTCTGACCAAAAACACACAAAGACCGAGAAGCGGTATGAACAGACCTGTCTGGTGCGAGACCTGTCTGGTGCGATAGATGGAGACCTTGCGACACTTCGATACATATCTCTTTGGACCTTGCAAGAGGATTTGCGGGGGGGCCTGAGGCAACGGCTGAGACTTCCTGCCGTAAAGCCGCGTTAATAACCACATGCGGCACATCAGGATTGCATATTGACACGTGTCAAAGGCTAGACTGACACCACAGGTTACATTATCTAAGATTTCTCACCCAGAGCAGCCAATTCGTGTGTTGGACGTTTATTCTACATGCTGTGCACGGATGTGGGTGACCCCTCTTCTCTGACTTCATGTCGATCTCAACGAGGAGCCGTGGCTGCAGGAGCGTCTCGTCATCGACATAATGCTTACCCTGCACCTGACGATTCAACATCGAGAAGTATGTTCATTAAGGGATTGAAGAGAACGCTGGTTCAGTCGATGCCTCACGTGTTGAGGAAAATCGATCCTTCGCATTCGTTGACTGCCTGCAACGGCCGTGGCAGCAGCAGCAGCAGCGAAGACAAAGCCAATGTAGGACGGCGTCTGCCCATACCTGGCTATCAATGGACTGGTCATGAGCGATGGGTGGCGGCTCACTCGCGGCAGGCACCGTGAGAACCACTACTCATCGGCTGCCACCGTCCAGTACAGACCGTGATCTTTTCGTGGCAAGGAAAATGTTTGACGCGAATCTCGGCTTCGAGCTGCGACAGTGGCGGCTGTGAACCTAGTTATGGAAGCAACAACAGTCCTGCCGTGTGTACTGTAGTTATCGGGCCATATTTTAGTGACAACGAATTTGCGTAGTTCAGGGAACTAGCTGCATGGCCAAACCCGCGTGCATCTTTGAGACCTGGGGCTCGTTGGCTCCAAGGAACATGCTGTAGGGCAGGATGTAGGATCATTGAGTAGCGACTCGGTTGGCGGTGCCGTCAGACATGAGTTAACGCAATGTACGTTGATTATTGTATTTCGAATGCCGATTGGAGATATTGGCTCTAACCATATCTTCTGACAACCCGTCAGAATCCTCCATCTTCTTCGTGGTCTTGTCCGTTGACACTGGCCTTGGTCCGAAATCACTTCAGTCTGTCATGCGTATCTGGCAGCTTGCCGTGCTTCCAGCCGCACTTGGTGCTGCCCGGTTCTCAGGAGGCATCCGAAGGTATGGTACGTCCAGAAGGTGTGCTACAGGCTCGTTCTCACCATCAAATAGTTTCGTTCCGAAGTAACGGCCCTGGGAGGGGCTTTCACGTCCGGAGCTGTCTCTTTTGGCCAACTTGCCTGTTTGAGTCGTAGTCGGCCAATCGTGATCCTGATCGATAGGCTTCGCTATGTTCACTGTCCTCGCCGTAAGTGACACCTTCGCACTGCTGCATATGGTAATGGAGTCCATCGAGGGTAGGAATTACTTCCCAGAGCGCTCCGAAGGTGCCATTCGTTGCATTGCCCTGTCGAGTCTTTGTGGCCTCTTCAAACGGTTGGAGAAGGTGTGAATGTTGCCCAAGCTCTTGCTAGTCGTCTTCATTTAAGGCGTCCTTTGCAAGGTTGTAATCCTTCGGGCCTGCCTTCTTCCACTTCGCTATGTACATGATGAAGTCCTTCAATTCAAGAGCTTGGCGAATCATCAGAAGGGTGGAGTTCCAGCGAACGGCGCCGTGCTTGACAAGGCGCAGTGATGCCGTCCGTATCAAGTCTCGGAAGAGCACGCGATGCTTTTCCTCGTTTGCAATAATGACGGCTGCATCCAACTTCAAGGGGGCAACGCCTGGTGCCTAGAACATATCTTGCTCTAGTACGCGTTCACAGAAGCTATCAAGATTCGTGTCGGTATGGAACACCCGAACTTGGGGATCGCACTTGGCATAGTTAAGTTAACTTAGTTGACTTGGTAAAGCGTTTCGTCGCCCAATTCCACGAGTCCAGTGCGCAGCGTTTCGGCGCTCGCGACAAGTCGTGAAATCGTCCATGTCAATTCCGAGATGTCACAAGGCAAAGAATTTTAAATATCGGCGATCAGGTCCCGTGTTCTCCCTGACTCTCGTCTCGTCCCAATGGTTGTGCTTCAAAAACAGCGACTAGCATTAGTCTTTCCTTCGTGATAACCGAAGTATGTAGCATAGGCATGCGGTAGTTGAGAGTCGTGACACGTCGTCAAGCACACAATGCAAAAGGCTTCTTTCCGGCAGTGGTGACGCGCGAGTGGCGGCTCGGGCCTCACCCGCTTAGGCGGTCCATGACTCATGAGGTTTGAGCTGGCAACGCACGGATCATGTGTCCCGGGATAGTGGTCCGTGCGCGAGCTTGGCGGGCAGCCTGTGGAAATAGATGTGATAGCATGTCTTGGCCATGGATCCAGTTGATGATTGGCTTCTACTGCTACGTGCACAAGGCTGCCATAGGCAGCACCATCCTATGCTAGGCAACAAGACTGCCTGTCGAGGGACATATA
>NW_022987061.1:0-7472 GCF_010093935.1 Zasmidium cellare ATCC 36951 | reverse complement strand
CCGGGTCATTAAGGTATCCGCGCGCGAGCAATGGACCCTCAATGAGAAGCTCTCCCGGCGCGCCAATGGGACAAAGGCGGTTATAGTCCCCAGGGCCAACCACCCAAAAGCCCCCCGCTAACGGCTTCCCAATATTAAGGGCCGCTGATGCACTCGGGACTTTATTGGCAGTTGTCCAAATTGAACTCTCAGCGGGACCGTAAGCGTTTCTTACAATGGTGTGCCCTATCCACCGGTCGACAACGTTCGGTTGAACAGCTTCTCCAGTCAAGATTAGTGTTCGGATTGTTGAGAGCTCGTCTGGCTGGACTAGCGCTGCCACGGTCGATGTTAAGGTAGCTATAGTAATGCCAGCTTCCAGTAGAAAGGGCGTGAGTCGATTGAGTCGATCGTTTTCGGAGGGAACACAGACACACGCGCCAAAGGACAGACTTGTTATAGTCTCAGCGATGGCCACGTCGAAGGTATAGGCTGCAAATTGCGACAATCGGTCCCTAGGCTGTATGCCCAGCTCAGATCCGTGTGCAAGTATGCTGGTTGCTAGGGCACGGTGCTCAAGCACCACGCCCTTAGGCTTACCGGTACTGCCGGAGGTGTAGATGACCCAGGCCGTATGTTCTGGTCGCACAGACGTGCATAGCTCCGCGGACGAGTAAGACGAGATTGCTGGGCCGTCTTCAAAGAACATGTCCACGGCGACTAGTGAAAGATCATTGGACAGCGCTGCTAGCCGCTCCTTATGGGCACGATTGACTAGAACAATCGACGCCGCTGTGTCCTGAACAAGATCTCTGATGCGCGCTGCTGGGTGCTGGACTCCAAGAGGGACTACAGCGCCACCTGCGCGAAGAATGGCCAGCATTGCCACTACTGCCCACTTGGACTTGTCCATACACAGACCGACTTTTACCTCTGGGCCGACTCCGTTCCTGGTAAGGTAATGAGCTAGTTGACGGCTGGCGTCATCCAGCTCGCCGTATGTCATCTCTCCGTCCCACGAACTAATGGCCAGCGACGCGGGCTGAGCAGTCATCTGCTCTTGCACCAACTCGTGTACGCAGCGTTCTGTAGATTGCGGCATAGTCGAATTCCACTCACGTAACGCCTGCTTGTCCGAATTTCCGAGACTTGGAAAGTCCGCGATACTTTTACCTGTTTCCTGTAATAAGAAAGTTAGTGCGTCCTTGAATCCTGTTAGCTGTGCCTCTGCCACTGGCCAGGCAACTCTCGAAGCCCAATACTCCAGGCTCAGGTCAATCCGTTCCTCGGTGTACCTTAAGTTGGCCGCTAAGTCAAACTAGCGTCTCGTCAGAATACTATACAGCTGGTGAAGAAGAGTCTCGTACGTCTGTAGCACTTGTCATCCGCTCAATACTCATAGCAGTCCCCTCCGTAAATATGCCGTGGTCCATGACTTGTCTCTCAATCGAGAGAAGTGTATTTCCAAGCTTCTTTAACGATCGTGTACTTGATATAGGCAGATCCGCCAGAGAGATGTTCTGAAATGGCAAGCCATTTTGGAAGTCTCGCTTTGCCATATGTAGCGCGTCTTCCAACGTAGTCTCCGGGCGCAGGGTTAAGCAGCACGGAAACGTGTTTACAAGGGGTCCCACGATTGCTTCAGCGCCCTTTATGGCGCTGCTGCGCCCGGAGACGATGTACGAGAACGTAATGGTGTCAGAAAGAATAATTCGTCGAATAGCCAGCGCCCAGGCTACGTGAAATAGGTTTGCTGGAGTAATTGAGAGTTGACCACAAACCGCGCGGAGCTTTCCCTCCGGCAGCGTTATTGAACAACGAGCCATTTCCAGGTCACGCAGACGAGGATGACTTGTCGCGAGAGGCAAATGTGATTCGGTAGCATCGTTCAAGTATGACGTCCAATAACCAGCACCATCGGATCCCTCCAATGAACTCAGCGAATCCTGTTGACTAACTGCAAACACCGCGTAGGGAGGCGGCGTTTGTTTTGAGAAATAGCCGGCTGCCGAATAGCTAGCTCGAAGGTCATGCAGCAGAATTTTGGCCGAGTGCCCGTCAACGAGAGCATGCGAGATTTCCACCTCAAGTTGAAGCTCTTCAGCACTGATCTCGTAGACACTAAGGCGATGCGGAACGTCAAATTTGCGGGTAGTGAGTGGTTTGGCGGTACTGCCCGTGCTGGGAGCAGAGCCGGTCAAGATGCGCGGACGCACAGCTGTGTCCTTAAGAACGATCTGGTCAAATTTACCCGGTCGATCATTACTCTCCACAAACGTCGTTCTGAGTATTGCATGACGTTGGACAGTGTTCTCCCACGCCCTGGCAATTTCTTTTGCTCTGGGTCGGCTTTGCTGCTTGGCAGAGGTCGACGATAGCCTAATAGAGACACGACTGATATAGGACGCAGGATTGATTGCTTGGCTGATCAAGAAACCTTCTTGCACCGGTGAGCAAGGTGCGATAGCCTCAACATCATGTAGGCTTAATCCGAGGGTTTGTAACCCCATGTCCAGATCGTCCAAAGCAGACTCCCGCCAGTTGACAAGAGGGAACTCGCGGTCGTTCGCCAGTTCCCATTCTTGAGCTCTATCCCCTCTTCTGATCGAGTCTGGGGGACTATGTCCATTTGTAAGATGTCCATTTGCAAGATGTCCATTTGCAAGATGTCCGTTCGTAAGATGTCCATTCGTAAGACTAGCTCCTGCACCGTTTGCTTCGATACTCTTTCCATCAATCTCTTTAGCAAGGTCGTTCAGGCTCTCCGCTGTTAAGACCTCTGCCATTTCGAGGTGAATGCCTGCTTCGCGACATTTGACGATAAAGTCGATCGCCAGGATGGAATCACCACCTTGGACGATGAAGGATTTGTCCCAGTCTAGCGACCCGAGGGCGATGTCGAGAAGATCGGCGGCGATCTTTCCGAGTGCGAGCCTCGATGACTCGAGAGGCGCTTCGCCATTAATGTGGTTGTCCATTTTTAGAGAGAAAGTTGGTCTTCTCGGTCACGATCTTGGCGGTGGATTGAGTGAACGCGACGCGCCGGTCGTCCAGGATTGTTGCAGTCGAGTGCAGAGTCAAATGCCAGTGCACAAGCTTAGCTCGCGAGTCTTCCGTCGGCTGTGTACCTGTCTGCGGAGCTGGACTGACCTCGACCTCATATGCCGGAGCAGGATCGACATGCAATTGACAATGATTACGAACCAGTCTGCAGGGGCCAGAAATGATAACTCGATGATTCCAAATATCGCCATTAATCATTAACTTGCAATTATTCATTGAGGCTGAGTACCGAAATGGACTAGCAACGTAAGCTGTGGGCTTTATGGTGGCGTCCCATCATTACCTGTAATACCTCTCATATTGACATTCTTCGATATGACGGTGTGGCTCGCAGCGCTTAATATTGCACAGATCTAGTCCATAAACGAGTCACTGCTTCTCAGTTTGACCAGCAGCTAAGACTTGAGCCACCACTTGGAGGAGCAACCTATTCTGTACATCGCTAACTCCACCTTATTGATGTGAAAACGGTGAAAGTCAACCTTTGCTATTGACCACAAGCTTCTTCAATGCATCAAACAGAGCACGCGACGTGGTGGAGTGAATGTAATCATGTTAGAGATTGTGTAGTTCACATTCGGACGAGCGCGGATCTTTGCGCGGAGGCATTCACAAATTGACGTCATGCTCTTTGTAATCAATATCATCCGCTGCATCAAACATCCCCAGCATTCGTAGGCATACTGCGTTGAGCAGTGGGCTATATACGATTCAGTCGTTGCTTCTACAACAACTTTGACACACAAGCGCTGTAGGGAGTATTTGCGACAAGCACTTTCAAACGTGGTGACGATGTCCAATACTTAACAGTGGTACCGGAAACCAATGCGCCAGGGCGGAGAAATCGACATCATTGGCGCCGGGCGTTAGCTCAAGATTTGGGGGCGCATTCGCAGCCGCCATAATCGAGCATCTATCGAGACGAAACTGTATTGAGGAAAGTCGCATTGAGAGGCTGCAATGTTACGGCCCCTGAATTTTCAGGTGGTGGCTTTCCTGCCAAGTTTCGCCTCGACTGCCTTTCTCCAACAGGGAAGCCAATTCCAGCCTGCTGGAGAGACGTCGCCGCCGCTGGTCGCCGCCGCTGGTCGCCGTCGCAATCCAGCTTGGGCGGGCTTGGTAGAACAAAGTGGGGCGGATGGGCTTTCTCGGTCCGGTGCGCCCGTCAGCTCCATCAGCGTGATTGGCCAGTCTAGCGCGCACGGATCATGTTTCCGGTCCCATGATCCGTGCACTGCCTCGTAGGGTCTCTGCTTGGCCCCCTTGTGTCTTTGCCCACAAACTTCCCGGAGCTCGCCCAACGCTTTGGCTGGCGCCTGGTGCCTCGAATCTGAACGAGATGCGCACACACATCGGAGCTACTACCTGCTCTGAAGAGACTCGACTTCAGTACGGCTACGCGGTTGACCCGCCGACTATCCGTGCGTCTTTCGCTGCAGACAGGCGTGTCTTCGTAATGGTAATAAGTCCAGCGACCATAGGCTTCCTTTGATTGTAAGTCACACAACGGGCTTCCAATCGACCCCGTGCCGTAGTAGTGGATGACGAGGAAATGAGCAAAGGTCTCATATAGCAATCCCATCGCTCAACGGCGAGCAGCCTGTAGACGCTTTCCAACAGCAGGGTGGCGAATACCTTAAAGGAGCTGACTTTTCCCACACTTCACTAATAAGAGTAAGTCTGCCCTCATCGTGTCACGTTCAGCCCAAATTTGGATAAGTGGGCGCTGCCCGACTCTAAGGTCTTGTGAGAGTACAACATTCCGTGAGAGTAGTGCCTTGCCAATGATGGCGCTCACGGTAGCACCAGCTATCGCCCCGCGTATAGCTCTCGTGTTCCAGGCAAAGACAGTTAAGGCGCTCCAGTGGTAGAATACAAGATGTCTATAGACAAGCTTATCGTTCGGTTCGTTGCTAAGTGGACCTTTTGCAATATGGGCGCTCTTCTTTCTTCATGTCGAAGACAAGAGGAAAAGGCCAAATAACGACCATTTGCGCTACGTACGCACGAATCAGCCTCGTAGCACCAGTTTCTACCGCTGATAAATCCTTGAAACAGATTCGCCCAAGATTTTGCCATTATAGATTAAGAAGTTTCTTGGCCTTAATTGGAACGTTGCTAACTATCTTGTAGCTCCTTGCTTAGTGCGTTGCGTCGATCATCAGCTCGCACTGCGCTACTTTCGCTATCGTAGGTATACTAGTAATAGTATATTAGGTCCAATCTATGTACCTACTAACATCTTATTAGCTACGTTGACTAGGCCTAGAGCTTAAAGCTTCTGTATTTTAGGTGGATGGGATCTATACAACGTCAGCCAAGACAATATACTGCCGCTTCCTAGACACTATTTAGATGTGTCTTCCAGCAACTCACTAGAATCTGCTCAGTGTTGTTCTCGACCATCTGAGCTCAGTACTAGCAAATCTTATTATCTCGGGTCGCTATCGGAACAAGCCGCGGGGGCATTAGATTGTCCTTGTATAGTGTAGTCTAGTTAGGCACCTCTACTAAAGTCCTAATCTCGAAAGAGACGGGGCTGAAAACGTCTCTAGGTGCTATGGAACGAATTAACGACTCTTTTGAAAAGTACTCCTTCGGATATCTCGTCTAGTAGAAGTTTAGCTCTAGCTATGTGGAGGCCTGGTGAAGGCGAGATCGAGTTTCGCGATATTTCGCTTAGATACAGTTAAGTCTCTAGCATGGAAGCCTATACTAAGGACGGAAGAACAGCTAAGATGTCGTTCTAGTAGAACAATAGTCTTACGCGCCACGTTATATCTAATCTGTCACTCAACACTAAACAGGCTAGAAGATCGAGGTCTGCAGACGCATAGGCAGGTAAGTTATCGAAACTCGCTGCTGGCATATGCTTAGCTCGAGGTATCGACTATACGATCCCAGTGGAAAGCCCACTTGGTTCCATTATCCTTGGCCTTGTCCATGTGCAGTAGGGATCTGTGATTTCCAATGGCACGGATTATCTCCCTCCTAGAACCCCACCTACTATGTGCAATTTTGATGCTCCGTGCCACTATGCGGGCGAATCTAAGTCAAAATGTAAGAGAGGCTCCCACTAACGCAAAAACAGTGAAGCTCCAACCAAAAGTACGGGATATACGACAAGTGCTCCGAGCGAGACGGGCTTAACGTTAATAGGCCTAGGGCAGTACCCGACTTATGACCATTGTCACTACGTACAGGTATTGGAGAACTCTCCCACTGGGTGCGGCTCTGATCCTGGCGCAACTACTACAGATCCTATTAGCAGTGCTCAGCTACGACATAGAGACACAGTGCGACGTTGACGGTACTCTTTGCGACCTTTTGCGAAGTCTGTGCACGGCATGGAGCAATCAAAAGCAAAGGGTCGGAGCTCTCAAGTACAGATTCTAGAGATTGTCGATAGACTATGGTAATTCTTCGTTTCAGGTTTAGATACCGTCTCTTGGAGCTGCAGAAATCGGTACCCGCACTAGCAAGAGTAATTGGGCGTTGGTAGATGGCAAGTAGCGGCGAAGGGATGTACAGATGTTGGCATCTGGTGTCAATTGTCAGAGTACGTGTCAATGCAGATCAGTATAGTGCGCATGGGCTCGGAGGTAGTATCATGCCGCCAAGAAGAATTCGAAGCGTGCCTCAAATCTGGCTACAGGGGTTTATACCAGATTCTCTAAGCTAATTCGAGGAAACTCAATCAAATGCCAGGTCTGTTGGGTCAGCAAAGGGCGTTGTGGAAGCATGCTGACGTCACGTCAGTTGCGGAATAGCACTTGCTGTTGCCTAGCTATATGCTTTGTGTCCAAGACATGGCCACGCACGCAATGAGGCTGTACATTCGTACAAGCCAAAGTAGCGGACCGAGAACTTAGATAGATATATACGCTCATCCGAACACTAGATGGAGGCATCAACCTGGCCCATCCAACCTAGCGACCTCAACTCCACAACGCTCATATAATTCAGGTTTTTAGCCCTGCCTTTCTCGTGCCGGGCACATGTGAGAACCTTCTGTCTACTCCACAGACGTACCCGGCGTGCCCATGGGTACCTCCCACCATCGATCGACGGCATCCGCTTGCTAATATGGGGAAAATGATAATCAATTGATGAAAGGCATGGTTGCACATCCATCGCACAAAAAGCGGTCAGCTAGCCCAGCTCTAGTAGACTAACTACACTATCACCGAAGAGCAGTTATTTTACCGCGCTAAGCTCTATACTCTCGAAGACGAGAAAATAACGAGTCTATCAAAAGAATTTGGGAAAGAACAAGGAATACCCTATGTCGGATAACAGACAGTTCAAGACCATCGGCAAACGCCCTTAATTTCGAGTGCCATTTTCAGGCAGTGAAGATGGACGAAGCTTTTACGGCACATCTCCATCCATCTCCATCCATCTTCATCCATCTTCATCCATCTTCATCC
>NW_022987060.1:0-7491 GCF_010093935.1 Zasmidium cellare ATCC 36951 | reverse complement strand
ATTGGCAGCGCCACATTTGCCACCCACTGGGGTATATAGGTCAGGCATGCTCCCACTTGATAGATCCATCAATCAACTCACCTTTGTTTAACAGAATCTAATGTTCTTCTCCCTGAAATAATGTAGTAGAGTGGGGTTGTCAGCTAGTATCGCTTAGCAGTGTTAGTAAAGAGGAGTTTGTGATCGTATATAGAACCCACCCTCACGATAATGCGACCGGCGAGGCTCAGTCTCAATCAATTTTCGACGGAAATCAACCTCGATACATTTGAGACGCCAAGCTAGTTACTAATATTGACGACAGCTCTCCAGGCTCATTTATGACACACGGCGGCCTCCATACGCTGTGAGGAAATGGCTTATTCGCCATTGAACTTAGTGGCACCGACCCGCCGATCGATTATGCATCGACTAATACGTATATCAAAATGATGGCCTGCTGTTTCTTAGCTTTCAAGTGTAAGGCTAGATCAGACTGAGAGAACATTCATCTTTTTCTAATGAAGCTGTTTCCAACTATCACTTCCCACGTTTTGCAGAGATCGCCATCCAATTGCGCCTGTTCCAAGAAATCTCGAAATCTTCCTACGGGTGTCTCGTCTTATGCTCACGAAATGAAGAGTACGCAGTAGCGGCGAATTGATCATTACTGGCGCAGAGCTGCAATTCTCGAACTCATAACCTACTAAGCTGGGTGGATCGAGCATTTGTTCTCCCATTGCTCTCCGTGGCTCTGCCGCTGTGTTGCGAACAGCCTTCACGGGCAGGCTAGCGGACTCCGGTGCATCAGACTTCGCTCTGTGATTCTCCGAGGTTTGCGCGGCGAAGATAGCCATCCGTCGGTCTGCCTCCCATTCGATCTCCAGTCCACCATCGTCGTCACGGACCAGCAGCTGAGCGAGTCATGTCAGCCCACCTCGAATGTATCGAGGTCAGCGATCAGGACAGCACGGCATTGCCACTTGTGCTAGTTCACGATGGCGGCGGCACTGTTTTCCAGTACTTTCTCCTCGGCCCTTTCTATCGTCAGGTCTATGCTATTAGCTCTCCATACTTCCGGGGGGGAGGCAAACCAGAAGGAGGCATACCACAGCTAGCCAAAGAGTACGCTCGCGCTATTCAAGCCGAGCTTGGCCAAGGCAACATCATTCTTGGAGGTAAGATTGGATGGGAGTGATCTATACCTTGTTCCGCAGTGTGCGTGGTTGACATGTTAGCAGGCTGGTCTTTTGGGGGCATGCTCTCAATAGAAGTAGCAAGATTACTCCGTCAAAGCGGCAGAATAGGCGTGCAGGGGTTGCTTATGATAGACTCAATTTGCCCGTGGAGCAGCAACTACAAGTCGCGAGGTCGAGTGCGTCCCACGTACCGGAAAAATACCTCGGACGCTGTCAAAGCAAAGGTCAATCGAAGCTTCGACAACGCTCGAGACCTACTCCACGAATGGGCCAGACCACCAACTTTCGAAGCACCACCAGCAGTCATGATTCAGGCTAGCGATGCCTTGACTCGTCAAAATTTGCCGGACGGCGAGCAAGATCTCGAGGACCAAGACGGACAGCTGGGATGGTCAGAATATCCATGCTTGCACTTCGTCTCCGTTGTAACCGTTCCCGGAGACCACTTCAGCATGTTTGCAGATGATAAGGTGCGTCTCATATGAGAAAACCCGGGGCTGGAGGGGGAGGGCGAGATTTCCATGCGTGCCACTGACTTCAATGGAATATAGTTAAGCGACATGACGCGAATAATCAAAGAATCTTGCAAACTCCTTGGGACTTACACAACATAGAATGGATGCCGGGTATAGGCTTCCACAGAATACTTAGAGCGGCGTCTCTTGTCGGTCTAGAATCTCATTTCATGCGACCTAAATAACCGCTATCTTGCGCATTTAAACGACGTAATAGCTATGCTAGCAAGACAAGTCGTCTCGAGCTCAAGCCGCAAAGGTGAAGCAGGCTAGATAGTCTAAACCGGCCTTAGCAGCAGTGCATACGTTTCACTCGAGTTCAAAAGTGTTTTAGGGACACGGACGCTCCGTTCCTCCGAGAGCGAGCCGAACGACAAGGTCATAAGGGAAGATACTAGGTCTTGCCCGAAAGCTGGTCTAAATGGTCAAGCCCATTTTTCTTAGAATTATCCTAGCTATGCTATGCGGCACTAGTATGAATTTGGTTTGTTTGTTTGTTTGTTCGAAAGGGGTGGTGGGTTCGAAAAGGGTGTTATTGAAGTGGGCTTTGGTTCGAAATGGGCGCTGGGTTCGAAAAGGGTGTTGGGTTCAGAAAGGGTGTTAGGTTCGAACAGGGCGTATAACTTTGGTGAATTTTCTGCAAATGGGCGACCGAACTATTACGATGACGCGAGAGTGTACAGTGACGACTTCAGCTGGATGACCAACAGCTTCATCTAAGAGAATTGACATAGCTTGTGAATTTGTGTGGTGACCGAAATTGCTTGAACCCTCGTAGCAGCTTCTTAGCTAGACAGTCAAACCACGTTACCTAAGGGATCCTGTGCAAGGTGGACCATCAAATGTCCGCGAGACTACTGAAGGCAATAGACGAAAACACAGTACGCGAAGTAGGGGCCTGACACTCGTGGCACTAGAATCAGCGTCGCTAGTATGCATGAGACAGCCTTCACGAGTTGGTCTACGCACGACATCGTCTTTTTGTATCATTACACCGTATCGACCGCAATATCTCCCAAATGCTTTTCACAAGCCTCGGAGACGCCCTCTGTTAAACCCAGGCTTTCCAAAAGAGTTATTGATGGATCTATCAAGTAGGAGCATGCCTAACCTGTATATAGCAGTGGGTGGCAAATGTGGCGCTGCCAATGTTCTTTAATACTCTCTTACTCCTCTCTACCTGTAGCTTACGCCAACGAGATTGTTTGCCTAAGGCATTAGTCTCGTCCCGATGAAACTACATCTTCTATCCCGCACTTTTGTTCGACTTCAGCTCTCGCAAGAACAGCACCTCAGCACAATGAAACCGGCGTCGAATCGCAAACCAGTGATCGTGCGCAGAACTACATACGCAGTCTAATGCAAGCCTTTCAAGCCCAACGACTCTAGGTTTCCCGCGAAAGACGCTCGAAATGAAACAGAATGACGGCCCAAAGCCGCGTTATCTCGTCTCTACCTCCAGACTCTCCAACTTCTTCAATCACGACCAGCTGCCAACGAAGAAGGGACTACTTTCGTTCATTCTGATACAAGATCTGAGTCATACTGTAGGTTCTGTCTCGGCCCTAATGCAACCAAGTCAGTCACTGCTAATCTCAGTTTGACTTCCTTCTTCTCTTACAAGCCGCCCGGACCCTTTTGGGTATATAATCCAAACCTGGACATCTCTAGACAAGGAACTCTCCATTATGCAGAGATTCATTTTTGGCTCTCGGACTTCGTCACGGGCTCTATCTTCAATGAATGCATTTATTCACCATCTTCCACAAATGCAAACAACTCCGGATCTGCGCATGCTCTCTATTAGCGATAGCAATCCATACCGCAACCTGTCCCTTATAAAGGTATCCTAAACTTACAACTCAATTATATCAATCTTTAGACGTACAGGCCTAGAAGGCAAAGCTATCCGATTAGAGGGGGAAGGCGTCTCGAGCACCGCTTTACCGTTGCGATTGCCTCTAGATTGTCGAGCATGGTGACCGGTTCTTTGGGCCTTCAATAATGTGTTAAACAAGACAGTGACGTGTCAGTCTGTAATGCGAAAGGAGAGGGGCTGAATAGTGTTGAAAATTGCCGGAAAGGGGGTCCAGACCACCATAGACGCACTCGAAGATATAAAGGAGTGGAAGCACCCAGCAGTGAGACAGACAGCTCAATCAACCTTTTCATCACCAAATTTACCAAATAGAGGGTTAAGGCCGTGGAGGAGTCTGCAAGATAGAGGGTATATATAGTCCGCCGCATGCTGTTCGTTGCTCTAGGTCATTTGAGAAAATTGAGATCTGGAGTGAGACAGGTTACAGTACTGTAATGAGATCTTTTTGTCTACCACGCTGGAATTCTTTCGTTTGAGGAGCGAACTCGAACATCACTAGCATTTACGCATGTGGCGGCACGTGATGTCTGGAAATCCGTTTGGACACGTATTAAGATCACCCCCTTATGCTCGATTGGAATCCACGTAAGATTATTGACTCTAAGCGCGACCGCAATCATGTGTCTAACTCGTTACCCGGCGACTGACGATGTCTCGATAGTTCTCTACTGTGACCCTAAGGAAATAAAGACCTGGTTCCATATCTCGAGCCTGGCTATATAGTCCTCGCTCCTTGCCACAGCGGTCGTAACTAAGCCCTTATATTCATCTCTCACACCTGCGAGAAGACCTACAATCTTTATGCACATGTCCCTGACCCGATGATGTCGCCAAAGCAAGAGTAGGGCTCGCAGCATAGGCCACCTATCGTAATGACAAGGTTGTCGCATGCACTGCCCAAAGGCAGACATTTTTGTTCTGCTTGCTGTAACAGACGGAGTGGTAAGCCGTAGCTAATGTGCAGTAGACAGGTTTGAGCGGAGCCTTACCCTAAGTTCTGGAATTCCAGGTAGGGCAACGGCGACACTGACGAGCAGTGCGAGGATTGAGAACTTCGTAGTAGACGTGTTGGCTGATCGACTATCAAATAGAGCAAGAATGGAGAGGGTATGACATTCGAACACAAAGAGAATAGGCCAGAGCGCTGGAGGAGAAACCTTTATACATAAATATTCGTGCCCTAGATTGTTCCTCTGAAGTTTGGTCTGCAGGCAAATGGAGTATTACTAGGGTTGCCTACCAAAATAGGTGCGTGCTCGTCCCAATCCTCAGATTCCCTTGAACTGACAAATCCTGCGAACAGCAAAGTCGTATTCGGAAGGCAAGGAGAAAGCGGGGTTCTTTGAGCAACTATTGGTGTGTAGAGTGAGGTTGGGCGGTTTTCGCCGGACACTATTTCGCAATGATATATATGGTTCTTTGAATCGAAATGCTGATACTGTACGCCGGCAGCTAAATTACAAATTAGGACGTTTGAGCTGTGCCGCTCTCAATTTTCTCGCCTAATTGCATGATCATTATACCCTGACACACGTCGGTAGGGTTTGTACTGTTCCACTCAATCATCTACTGTCCTCCTATGCAGGGATCCTGTACTGCTGCTAAAATGAAATCTTCATGTTCGATCTCACCACATTCATCCTACTCTTCACGAGCTGTCATGTACGAAGAATGTTCAAAAAGCTCTCCCTGCAAATCCCTCAACCGAGTCCTCTTACCCGTACATGCCTTGACCAGCCCTTATGCTCTGCCTCGTGAACCTGCTCATGCCGACGTCGTCTCTCATTCGCGGCTAGCAGCTGTGTCCTCGGAGCTCCCACTGCGGATTCGGCTTTCTTGAGCTCGTCCTAGACCGTAGGTAGCTTCTTTGCTTTCTTTGACAGTCTGTCTTCGCACTCTCAGGGAGTCTTCCCACTTAACGCACGCTGCCATTACGCCTTAGTCTTCCGTCTGCTCGACTCGCTATGCCTTTGGCGGTAGCCCTGAACTTCGCTAAGGGCATATAGCTCTGGTAGGAGGCACTGATACAACCACGATAGCCGATAAGACTTTGCGCTCCGCCTTGTGAGAGTCCTAGCAATCTTACCATCCTGCCTGCTAGAGCAAAGGATATCAGTATTGCTCAAGCCACGCCCCGCTAGCCCAGCCGCATCTTAAGCCATCTGGCTTACTCTTTAAGCTCACGCCACCTCCTTCTTATTGCCCAGGGAGATATCCCTCTAGCTCTTCTAGCGACACGATGTGAGCGCACGACAAAAAGCGCCCCAAATGCCGATAGTAAAGGGAACAATCGAAGCTGGGGCGTTCCTGGCAGTGGACGGAGTCTATTGGGGCTTATCTTCGACCAAGGTCCAATGAGCTGCTTCCGCCTTGGTTTCCCCTTCGGTGCGACGGTCTTCGTAATAGGTCCTCATAATAGGTCTTCGTAATAGATTAGCAAGTCGAGGATCCGACGTTGTCTTAAGAGAGGTTCAGGGATGACGAGAGTATGATACGAGAAATTGCCCGAAGGAGAGCCGAAAATTGACGAAGGAGGTGTTGGGAGAAGGTAAATTTCTCAAGAGGGGGGATGGGCTCTGGAACACGAATCGCGGTCTCAGAGCTGAGCCTTATTGTGAGAGACGCTACGACAAAGCTCAAGTCTTATTCCATTCCTGGTCCTACTTTACATTGATTGGTATTCTCTCACTACATCTCATTTATCTGAACGAACATCCTGCTAAGCACTATTGCGGACAGATTTTTAGGCGGCCATCTCCTTTGGCCTCTTAATCTCCCGTCGTGGCCACTATAGAGAGCACTGTTGAAGATTGGCAGCGCCACATTTGCCACCCACTAGGGTATATAGGTCAGGCATGCTCCCACTTGATAGATCCATCAATCAACTCACCCTTGTTTAACAAAGCATTCACAGACCGAGCGCTGCTACTAGATGAAAATCAGACGCTGTTCGTACCAAACCATGAGAATCAACCCGCGTATCCACCAAATCGACAGTTGTCGACAAGACCAAAGCGATGCGATTCGAGGACATCGTCGCTACTCGAGAGAAGCGAGAGAGGACGCAAGCGAACAAGGTTCGTTTAAATCAGCGGACACACAAGGCATCAAAGCGAGGGTATACTAGGAGAGAGAAATGCGAGATGCTGAAAATCAGACCGCGACCCTAGAATTGTCAAAATACTGCTCCGTCTTGCAGCTTGAGGGGATGTCACATCTTTGTAGGTTCCTGATGATCATGGCACTAATAGCGAGTCCGAGTAGTCGCAGATTGAACGTACAACAAGACAAGGCCAGCTCTTGACTATACCAGCAGCTTCCATCTCGAAACAGAGCCCATCTGCCTTCCTCTGCATTTTCACCTGTCGACAAGTTTCCTCTCTTTCTACACCGTTCTTCATAAGTGTGTCAGCAGATGCGATGGTCCCGTAGTGCACCGTCGGATAGTCTGCAAACTGATCTGACCTAACTCTAACGAACTTTGCGTTTTCGAAGCCATCTGGAGCGTCTCTCAAATAACGTGGACGTCTTTGAACGACGTTCTGGACTTCTTGCTGGCATAGGACGCAATCTGCTGCCTCCGAATCGTGTGCGAAGTCTGCTTGGTAAAGATTATCCACGGCTTCAGGCTGGTTGTAGTAGTCTTCGACAAGCTGCGGCCGATTTAAGCGAAGGGTCTTTCGCAACATTGTCTCCAAATGCGCTAGGTATGTTGGTCCTTCTCGCTGGTGTTGTGTTTTGAGGGCACTTACTGCACGTTGGAGTGCCTCTGGTGGTTCCGCCAGCTCTGATCTTGGTAAATTTGGTGATGAAAAGGTTGATTAAGCTGTCTGTCTCACTGCTGGGTGCTTTATATCTTCGAGTGCGTCTATGGTGGTCTGGACCCCCTTTCCGGCAATCTTCAACAACCCCCCTTTGT
>NW_022987059.1:0-7838 GCF_010093935.1 Zasmidium cellare ATCC 36951 | reverse complement strand
AATTAAGTCGTATATCCTTTATAGTATAAAGTAGGTAGAGTCGATATACACGATCTAGCCGTTCTAGTCTATAATCCTCGAACAGCTAATATAGCTGCTTAACGTACTTCTCGTCGATATCGCGATTTCGTCCCGTACTCTATTTAGGAGTCGTACTATCGATAGGAAACCTTATAGTTATTAAGCGGAAAGGCTCGGCTCGTTCTCCGATCGATTTAGTTTCTAGTAAGCCGTCGCCGACGGGCCTAATCTTTTTCCGAATAGTACTATTACCCTACTCGGACGGAGCTAGCCTCTTACGCGGCATATCTAGTATACGGCTTAAAAATATAGGATAAGAGAGGAGAGGGAGAGAGATAAGTCGAAAGTAGATAGTAAAAAGTAGCGATATACGTTTAGCGGGCCGACTTCCCGAAATTAAGGGGTTGTCCCCTAGGATAGCCTAAATTTAGTTTAATACGCCGTTTAGACGCTTATACCTGTACTATAAACCTTCGATACCGATTGCTATATATATATACTTAACTCTACCTTATTTAATCTCTATCTCTCTCTCGCTCGCTTAACCCGGATATAGCGCTATACCCCTTACCGATAATAAACGCTACCTCTACCGTACCTAGCTCGACGCTACCTATCTCTTATACGCTCCCTATTCCGACCGTCTAACGAGAGTATAGTACGACTACTGTACTACCTTCGCTTATAACCGCGATATCTCCCCTACGTTTCTATACGTTCGCCTCGGCTACTTAATAAATAATACTATCGCCTATTTCTAATTCGTAAACGCTATAATTAATCGCTAGCTATTACCGATCCGCTCCGACCTTAACCGTACCTATAGCCTCTTTTCTTTAATTAAGAGTCCGTCTCTACTACCCTTTTATATATAGGGTTAGCTACGATATATCGAGCGCCGGAAATAGGCTATAGCTGTCTAGTACTCTCTACTATACTTCCTAGTCTTCTACTAGTCGGCTTATAGCGGTATTAATACTCCTATTTATAATATAGGCCTATAACTATTACGCTAGTACTACGATCTTATCGCCGATCTCCGTTCCTACGCTACTATTTAACTTCGTTTCCTACCCCGAGAAACCGCCGTTAAAGACGTCGTCGAGGAGTTCTTCCTTCTCGCCTTAACCGACCCGTATCCGACTCCTCGTACGAATCCTCTACTTTAGTAGCTTAGAGTCCTAATCTACGCCGATATCGTCTACTAGCTTCCTTCTTTACCTATTCTAGGTCTCTACGATAGACTCGACCTTACCGCTAAACTCGACGCTCTCGATTACTATACCCGCGTTCTAATCTTCTATAATACCTATATACGATAGATAGACCCCTAACCTTTCTTCTAGCCTACTCCGGAATCTAAAATTAACGTAGTACGATAGGTCGACTCTACCGATATCGCCTAGGTTAGTTAGAATAAAGAAATACCCCCTAATACTAGTCCCTAGCCTAATCTCTCTACTCCTAGCTAAGTAGAGTTTAGATCCTAACTATAAGCCGAGATTAACTCCTAGCTCGTCCGTAATAGCCCCGGCCCTATACGCGACTTTACCGCCCTCCGAAGCGGGACCTTACCCCCCGATCGTCTATCCTAGCTAGAGTAAGCTCCTACTATAGGCTTCTACATTAAATATATCGCTATCTATAACTAGATATAGGACCCTAAAATCCTCTCTAGTACCTACCCTATAACCCTAAAGCGTTACTTCTCCTCCTTAGATACTACGAACCGCTAAGTATCGAAGGTCGTGTCTAGTACCCTACGTCGTAAGCTCGAGGATCCTCCCGAAGAATACGATCTAGATATATTAGACGATATATTCCTACTAGGCGAGGATAACGCCTTAGCTGTCTAATAGGACCGCGCCGAAGATATAGACGGCTTCGCTAGATCCCGTACTATCTATATTAGTAGGTAGGAGGCTACGAAAGTACTTACCTAGGTTAAGAGAGTCGCTATTTAAACTACTATATATTATTATATATATTAATATCTCTACGTCTACTATCGAATCGCAGTTTATCTTACTTTTTAGGCCTGTTACAACTTAGGCTTTCTATATATCCCCCGGAACAACACTCGAATCTACTATATTCGGTTAGTCTCTAGGGACAGTACTATAAACGTATATATACTAAACTTGTCCCTAGGGACAGTATCCGAAGCTCGAGAAGTTAGCTTATCCCTAGGGATAGCGTTCCTAACCTCGACATCTTTATTATTTATTAACGCTCTTAATATTAATATCTATCTTGTCCCTAGAGATAGTACTTCCCTAGAATTTATAGGCTCTAAGCTTAACTTTCGGGTCTAGGGCCCTTCCTAGATATAGAAATCTTAGGGTATTACTATAATATTTAGTATTTAAGCTGTTCTCTCCCCGAGGAATCTATACGTAGTAGATATTATATTCTTGTATAGTTAAATATCGAAACTAAGAGTATATTAACGAAGGTTAGTATCGGCGATACTCTTCTAGCCGTGTTTACTTACCCTCTTTTTCTCTATTTCTCTACCTATATATCTATGTACTAGACGGTATACTAGGAGTCGGATTTAATAGTTACGTCTATATACGAAAATGTGTCTAAGGAAAGGTATGTCTCTAGAGCTTAAAGGACAGTACGTGTTAATCGAGGTTTATTAGTCCCTAGGGAAAGACTAGAGACTATGTCCCGCGACGTAATAACTAAGTAAATAGCCTTCTTTACGATATGCTCCCTCCTAACACCTTACTAACTTATCGACTGTTCCCGCGGCCTAATCTTCTTATTTCTAAAGCTAAAAGATAACGACCCCTAACGTAGGTTTAGAGGCTTTCGTAAAGCGACTATCTATAGTATAGGGTTTACCGGTAATACTAGTAGCTTATGCGATTCTAACCTTCGTAACGAATAATAATAACGCTTCCCGTAATATACTATATTTACTTCGCTAACTTATTAACTACTTTATACACCGAATTCTGTATATCGATAGAAAAAGTGCAAATAATAGGATATCCGCTATTCCTAGAAGTAGCGTAGACTCTTATATGTATAAGCGCCGTAACTATACTAGGACGACTAATTACTAGCGCGATAGCCTTATTAGGTAGGCCCGTAGCAAGCTATAGTCGAATTAAGCGACACTACGATAGCGGCTATATACAGCTCGAAACAAGGTAGACTAGCTGCCTTGCCCTTATATAAGCTACTTTATAACGTCTAGCGCTTATAAAAGCCCCATTTCTACCTCTTAACGCTTACGCTCTTTCTATACTATATACTACTAGCGTAACATGACGGATAATAAGCTAATCGATGCCTTACGTAACACGACTTTAGACGACGATGCCCTACTCTTTTCTCCTAACGAATATTCTTAATAGGCGAGTTTAGAACTAAACTCTATCCCGCGCTTTCTATTCCGCGTCTATACACCTCGATCGGACGGCTTTACGGATAAGACAAGAGTATCCTTACGAGATACTACGTTAAAAATACCTAGGAGTAATAAGGATATTTTCGCTACTAAAACTCGGGTAGTAACTACAAGACTTATTATAGACTATATATAGTAGGTAAGAGACTAAGGAGATACACGAAGAAGGGACAACTTAGTATCCTAGTCTAGTAGTATATTGTTTCTTATCCGCTATATATTCTACAGGTATTACGATATAGACGATAAGTCTTCTCTCGACGATATTTACCTACTCGTAGTAGATACTAAAGCGTTACCCGTAGACACATTTATCCGGGATACCGACCTTATCTCGGCGTTCGAATAGTTCGATAGCCGCGTAACGAGGGGGCTTAAATAAATAGCTAAGTAACGTAAAGGCGTTTTATACTTTAGCGAATACCTATCGTAGGGTACTCTCCGACTCGATAACAAATATAGTACGGTCTCCGCTTACGTGTTAATCTACAAAGGCCTCTTATATCTATACGACGGCTTTTAAAGTGTACGCGATAGCGAGGATACAGGTCGGTAGGTTATACCGGTCTAAAAAATGCGAGATACGATATAGATAGCTCGGGAAAAGCAGCCGGCGTCGCTTGAGCTACTAGACGATACCCTTAATATTACGTTAGAGTATAGTATATACTAGCGACTTCCTATCGCTATTTAACTCCTAGTATTACTACTAGAACGTCTAGAGTATAGCAAAGTCCTAGAAAGAATATTATATCGAATAAGTCCGAGCGGTAAGCGATATTATAAGTTTGTCGATAGATGTTAAGGATAACTTATCGAACAGAACATAAATTCTAGTAGTGTGCGGTATACTAGAAGACCTTACACGCTCTAGAAACTATGCCTAAACTAACCCGCGGCCGCTCTCTTATACAAGATTTGCTCGCGAAGTATTTACTAGGTCGGTAATCTTACTATTTTTGCGATAGAAGATAGTAAAGGCAGGACTAGTTACTACTCGATTAGTACCGTTATCTTCGTCTTAGTATAGAAGACCTATACTATTTACTCGGCCCTTACTAGGGGAAAGTATTATAATTAGCAATTATCCGAAGTATAGGATATTTATATTAGGGAAGATAATACGAGAAGCAAAGTAGCTTTATAATTCCTAATTCGGCGACCTCGAGCTTAGTTTCGACCTACTTAAGTCTAGAGCTATATGTCTTTATAGCTAAGCTAGTAATATTTCGTCTTTTAAACGTTTCTCTTCTTTATTCCTCTAACTCTGTATCTCTAGGCCGTATATACACGCTAGGGCATTTCTGTCGTTATAATAGGTTATTTTATCTATTATCTGCTAGTAATATCGCGTCTAGATAATCCCGCCTACACTACTCTCGTAATACTAAAGGTGAACGCGGTAGCGATTTACAGACCCTGTTCGTCGATATACGGACGTCCGGTTATATATAAAGGAGCGAAAGGTACTCTATTTTACATTTAGAAAATATTGTAGGCTCGTATTATAAGGCTAGCTCCTATTAATAACGGACGCGGACTTGCCTACAATTTGGTCCGACTATCACAAATGATAGCTCATCCAGGGAAACGTTAGACTCTGTAGCAACTACGAGCTCCTCTTCCTCGCTAATATCTAAGAGCTAAATTCGACGAAGACAGTCTATCTCGTAGGTAGCCTCCTACGTAACTTTATATCTTAAGAACCCTTACTATTAGGGTTTCGAAGCCGCGGTACCTAAGGAAGAAGGAACCGACGCAAATATACAAAGCCAGTCAATGTGTCCCACAATTTCGCTATCAACCGGAGTCCATTCAGAGGCTTGTTCTAACGCTTGAAGCGGGCTTTTACTAGAAGGCCCTTAATTAGTATTCGATTTCGGCCGAGATTTAGGTTCTTTATTATATCGTAGTATACTCGACGACGACGTTAATCTAGATAAAGGCTCGTCGAGTTCGGCAAGTGTAGTAATCTCGTCTAGTCTCTTACTAGCCTATAGTATAATAGAAGAGGTCGAGGGCGAGCTTAGCGGATAAAGCTCGAGATTAATCCTACTCTAAAGCGGAAAAAGACGCTAGCTACGTACTTTCTGCGATCTTAGATACTCTGCCTTTATATCGACAAAGACTAACGCTAACGCTGAGCGTAGACGCTATAGGGCCGGCGGACTAAATATCTCGAGGTCGGGAATCGTCCATTGATCAAACATTTGTCGATGTGCCCTAGTAACGTAGAACAGTTTATAAGCCCGGATAAACGAGTCGTAAAGGAAGTAGGCTTCCTTAGAAACACCTATTACCCGAGGCGGCAGTTCGAGCGCGGTCGACTTATAGTACACAAGGATTTAAATTTCGGTATAAACAAATTACTAAAGTTGGACTTTAGACGTAGTAGACGGTATATAGTTCGGCAAGAACGCGGATTTTACGTTAAGAAAGTATAACCGATACCGCCTAGACAGTATAGCTAGGTGCCGCGATATGCGCTAGTAGTTAGCTACTTTACTAACTTCTCGTACGTCCCGTGTATCTAGATACGACTCTAGGCAGCTAAGAGCTCGTAAGCGTTCCGGAAGCTTAACACCGTTTTCAGTTAAGTAATAGGCCTTCCGGATAATATGTTTAATATTACGTTGTATCTCACCGCGCCCCCTAGTCTCTAACTGCTTAAAAGCTGACTTAAAGCTAATAATTTAGTCGTCTAGTATGTGCTTATTATCGAATTTACCGCGCTACAAAGAAGTACGTATCGCTATACGGAACAATTTTCGGAGACGAGAGGGCAGTAGTAATCGTGTCTTTAGAATATAAGTCGGCCGCTAAAACTATAAAGATTCTAGCCGTCCTAAGATCCTATTACGGTTAAGATCGGTAACGAGTTTAAATACCTGTTCTTCGTAAATTGCCCGAGTAATCTCTACTAAGGTTAGCGACACGATAATATACGAGGAACACGTGTAGTTACCTTTTCCCGCGTGTCTCCGAAGTGTTTCTATAATCTTGTTAAGAGTCTCTACGACCTTATCTAATATACCCTTATTTGTAGCGAACGTTATAATAAGTAACGTAGCGGTTTTCTACTACTCTACTACTATAGCCGAGACGGACCCGACCCGAGGCTATAAAGTAGCGATATAAGCAAAATCGTCTACTAAACTCCTTTCTACTTCTAGCGATATTAGGTATAGAGTGTCGCGACTACTTAGTAGAGTACTAGTACAAGGACGACGGGCCCCGACGTGCTTATTATTATAGAGCTTCTATATACGATACTCGAGTATATCGCGATTAATACCCTTCTAGATACTTTAATTTCTAGAGGCTGTATCGGGATATAAAGATATAGTATTCGTATTAGTAAACGGTAGATAATAGAGTATATACTCCGGAAATTAGCTTGCCTGTTATATATTACTCTACACTACTTTTGTGTCTAGTAACATTTCGTAGTCCTAAGAAGCTTATCGGACCGGTGAATAGGTACGTAACTTGCCGCTATATACCTCGTGTACTTCTATTAGTTAGCTGCATAATACACGGTTATTACACACCTAATATAGGCTTCTACAAATATATCGGAAAGGCGGCCCGGTTAGATATTACTAAATAGACACCTTATAATTAGCTAATTTAAGCATGTTATATACGAGGTTACGGCACTAATAGACTCTACCTCGTCGTAATTCGATATTATACCTAGTCTAGACGAATTTAACGTTAAGTACATTTACTTTCTAAGTACGTATTACTAGTAGAGTATAACTAGCCTGTCCCTAGGGATAATAGTTATATACCCTTAAATGTGCTGTCCCTAGGGATAGTACTCGAAACTTAAAGATAACTATTGTCCCTAGGGATAGTAGTTATATACCTAGAATGTACTGTCCCTAGGGACAATGTTTAAAACTTAAAAATAACTATTGTCCCTAGGGATAGCTTTCTATAGCCGGTTATCTTTGTCCCTAGGGACAAGTTTTAACCCTAACCTAAGGCCTTAAGACTGTTTTTCCGATATAGACTATACGAAAAGCGAAATCTTCTCCCTCGATAGCGGCTCGTACTCGTTATACCTCTCGAGCGAAGGGGCGCGACTAGTCGCTATCCTCCGGTGTCCGTATACCTTTTATCTACGCTTTAAGCTTCTAGTACTTCGTTCGGATATAATACGAGGTTATTTCCGCCCCTAGTAAGGATAATACCGCCGTCGTTAGACTTTTCTTTACTAAAAGGTCCTCTAGCCGATAACGGACGGAACGTTTAATATTAGTATATACCTAGAAGTATCTATAAGATAGTACGTCGACTCCTTTATTACGTACGCTAAAGTTATTATATATTACCGTAAGTACGTTCTACTTTAGAAATTTAGGAGGCTAATTTAAGGTAAAGTTAC
>NW_022987058.1:0-7775 GCF_010093935.1 Zasmidium cellare ATCC 36951 | reverse complement strand
GCCTAATACATGATTCTACCGCGGGGCCCACTTCGCCCCGGCGGGGGCCAGGGCCCCAACCGCGGCTTTCGGCCTAGTGTATTGCAGGATCGAAACTTAATCCGCGTCGCGCGTCGCGCGTCGCGACTCCACGCATGTCCGCGAGGGTCTCATTCCCTTGTGGTTGTGGTAAGTATCGAGGGACAACTCTACACACAAGATTTCGACTGCTAGGCATGGAGCGAACACACCACGGTTGGGTTATCCACGCGTCTGGCGAGAGGGGTAGGCATCTGGACCCGCTGAGGCCTACTCCAACAAGCAGCACCGGCGTACATCCACCTTCTTTACGCAGCAGTTGTTCGTCTAGATTTGGCTGACCGCTCTAGCAGGACCCGAGCATCTTCCGCTACCTTCCAGAATATGGTGTCATTCTTTGTGTACCTTGCAAGGTAGCAGTGCCCAAGGATGTCTTATACAATCATCTAAGACTTTGGCACAAAGGCATCAAAGGTCATCGAAAGATCACCGCAGATTTTAGCGATTGCCCGGCCGCCGCATCGATTGCTAGCCTTGCGCCTCGACCAGATAACTCTAAGCCGCTTGCATTCTTGATGCCACCTGTTCGCGGCTTCATGTGCTCTAAATGCCCCGACTTCAAGACTGTTAGCGACCATGAATATAGTAAGCACCGCCGGAAAGTACACCAGGTATCGGACCATGTATCTAGTAAGGCTAGTGGATCATGTTTCCTCCAGCGATGGACTATTGGCCGCGGCCACTCTTTCTCTGCGTATTGGAAGGTCGACACTAGTGCTATCCCTATTGAGTCCATCGAGCCGGGCTGCATAGACGTGGACCAAGACTATTGTAATGCAGGCGAACGAACGCTTGCTCAGATGGAAGCTGACGAAGAGGCACGGCTGCAAAACGAAAAGGACCAGGTCGTGGCTTTCGACGAGGAACTCGAGCAGGACGAAAACAGCGACTGGTTACGAGGCTGTTGCTGGCCACAATGGTTCCGTCACAAGCCTATTTCGCTCCTGCTTACAGCACGCTCAATGCCAGTCGGAGGCTGCCCTCGAGACCTCTTCCTCGGAAACTGGCACGGAGTGGACTGTGTCAGCCCGGCGGCCTCGGAGCGAGCCCTGCAGCTTCTCGTAGTAGCTTCGCATCAGGTGCTAGCTCGGTGCCAGCTGACGCTGCAGAACACCCCAAGGGTGTTGCGATGCTGGCTTCGAAGCTGGACACCGGTGTATTCCCCATATCCATTCGATTCCCCTAGCGCAAAGACCGTGAAGAAGTACAGTCGGATCTGGATATCCGGCGTATGCTACTTCATGCGGCTTCATCTGTTGACCAGTCATTTGCGAGAATCCAGCGCTGATCTGTGCAGCGTCGCGTTCACCAATGCCCAGAGATCGGCCATGGACAGTGTCTGGGCAGTGCTGTCGAAGACGATCGGAGAAGCATCCGATGAACTTGAAGCGGCAACCGTTTCTGAGAGCTTGGTCGAGTTGCTCTTCCAGCTCTTCGTTACGTTCTGGACAGAAAGGCCTATCGATGGTGACGTTTCAGGGACAGCAATAGCACGCCTTTCTGGCTTACTCGGAATACATCCAACCGAGCATGCCTTCATGAGGGCTTACGACTACACGCCGACCTTGTCAGCCCTTATCTGGATTGGTCGCCTAATCTTGCTGGAGTATGCGCTGCCTTTGCGCTCCTATGACCTTCTCCCGATCCCGTGGCCGGGCCGCGAGGCGTACTCGGATCTTGGGGCACGCTTGTGTGCACAGATACGACCGAAGTACCTCCAGCGTGGCAGCATTTGCCCAATAGGGTATCTTATCGAGAGGCTGCAGCATGGGAGGGCGATTGCCAAGTGTGAGGGTCCCCGAACGAGCATTGCCTGGTCGTTGGATGGGCAAACGTTAAAAATAGGCCAAAGCGAGATTACCCTGCCTCAGCTTCGACACTCAGTACACAGTATTGTTACAGCAGTTCAACAACAGCTTGAGGACCTTCTGTTCGACTGGTGGCCTACTACAAAACTACAGAGCGTCCAGGATGACATCTCCAACCGTCGACCTGGTTACTCGTTCGTCTCAGACACCACGAATAACCTGCAGTCGAGCTTTCGCGCACTAAGCAAGCGTGCCTTCTCGGCACACGGTCGCTTCTCGTTGACTGGTTCTGGACGGGCACGAGCGCTGCAGTATCTCAAGCGACGAGACCGACTTGTCCAACTTCTGTACGCTGCGATTCATGTAACGAGCGGCATGCCAGCAAGAAGCGAAGAGCTGCGGCGCATCCGGTGGGCAAACACTCCAACATCCGCCCGGAATATCTTCGTACATGAGGGTACAATCATCCTGGTCTTCTCCTATAACAAGGCTAGCACTAACCACAACAACTCGTTTTACGTGGTGCGGCGGCCTTGTCCTGCTGTGGAAACAGCTCTTTTCGTCTACCTTGGTTGGATTCGACCGTTCTCCGACTTCCTGAATAGAGAGTTGCAGGGAAGACCTACCACAGCCGTGAACCGGCACCTTTTCGCTCGTCACGATTGGGAGACCGCTTGCTTTAGCTCTGATGCATGTCTAAAGAGCTTGAAGAGCAGCTCATCTTGGTTTTCATTCCCGATCACTGTACAGAGCTACCGCCACATCGCCGTCGCGATGTCAAAGAAGCATATACCAGCACTGTTGAAGCCATTTGATGCTCACGCACCGAATGACTACGACGGCTTTCTTCGCCTGCTTGCCTTTCAGACTGGCCACAAGCCGTCAACCCACGCCAATGCATATGCCCTGGAGACGGCCTTTCCTGCGAAACTACAGCCGGAATTGATTGCCCGATATCTGGAGAACAGTCGTATATGGCACGAGTTTCTCTTTGTTGGGCAGGCCGATGTCATCGAAGCTACGATTGACACTTCGCTAAACTCACAACAGAACACCTACGACATGTCTGGTTACTTCCCAGATCCTCCTACGCATGCGGAGGGCGAGAGTCAGGACTTTGAGTCCGAGGATCTATCGAGTTCCGGACCGGATACTGAAGCAGAATATGGAACGACACCGGATTCGCACAAGGACCGTATTCGTGCCAAGACGCGCAGAAAACGCAAGAGGGCGGCGCTTGAGGAGATCAGCTTCAATGAGAGCCCAGTATCCAAAAAGATACGGCGATTGCAGGATGAAATTACTAAGTTGTCAAAGAGAAGGCGAAAAGTAGCTTGAACTCGAATATAGCAGGATTCAAGACGTCTAGCTGTGCTCTACATATATCGACTTGCATGATACACAATTCCACTGTTCTATCGTGCATATCTGGCGCAAAAGGTACGGAGGCCGGCACAGATAGGCTGCACACGAATAGGCACATTTTCATCGAGAGTGCGACGAAGCATCTTATTGGCTTTAAGAGTTCGGTGTCGTCGTTTGCAGTATATAAGCTCACATCCGGGACTTCCACGTCATACCGAAGAAAGAGAGACGTCCCGTATGCGCTGGGACACATAGTTAGGGAGGCTGGAAAAAGGCGTGAAGAGGTGAGTTCAACTTGAAGTCGCGGCCCGATTTGGTAAGCGCGGAATTTTTTGTATAGAAGCGTCAGTGGGAATCGTCAGTGGGAATCGCGCACCGAGATGTACAGCAACGACACGTCGCACTACGCCCGTAACAATTTTCATCTTGAAAAGAAGGTCTATAGATACTACAGTGTCAATTTGGTGTATTGTAGTGCGGTAGTTGTGGCGCACTCGAGGTCGTCGTCGCTGTCGCGCAAACGCTAGAGTCGGGCTTCATATTAACAACTCGAACACTCGGGACCGCACAACACACAACGACACACAACATAGATGTACACAAACCCGCCCGTAGAGTTGTAGAAATTTGCACGTAGAAGACAATGAGCGAACGTTTCGAATTTTAGGAACAGGCGAGCACGATGTTCAGAGCGACCGAGTGCGCTGGCTGGATTTGTATAGCTAGAAATACTTGAAAAAATCACACAGCACAGAGAAAAATTCTGGGATTGATAAGTCTTGTTAAAAGTAGGTTATTTGATATCGAGCTTCGATTCTACAGTCGCTAGAAGGTTGTAGCGCTTCGACAATGGAATCATGTTGGTCTTGAAAACAGTTGAGAGTCTGTGTATTTAGCTTCTGATGCTTAAAAATCGTTCAGATAGTTCATTTTCTTTAACATACATAAAATTGGTATCATAATTTTTCGGTTGTCTCACTGATGCTACTGCTGCAGTTTGAACGTGTTCGAGCGAGAGGTTGTCGAGTTCTCGTTGTCGTGTCGACTGCTGGAATATATTAGAGAAGCTCGGACCAGTACGCGAAATCGCGGGCAACGCGCATCTCGAAATTCAAGTCTCAACGCGTACAGCACTATGGGTCAGGATAGGCAATCAAAAAATCACGAATAAAATTTCTGACGACGAGAAAGAAAGCTCGTTCAGAATGGGTTCATTAATGAGCTGGGACTTATCGAGCACTACTGGTATGTTGGCTAACTTAGAGAGCTTCAGACGCGTATACAGCTAACATACTATAGGCGATGCACAGAGCGTAGGACACGAGATTAACGTCGAGAATGCGCAGGCATGGCTACAATATAATGAAGAGTATCAGGTATTGTTTTGCGTACATCATGCGTCCGGAGTGCGGAATCTCAAGACGCATTTACGGGACTATCACAGTGGCCGCCCAGCAACGAAGAGAGCAGTTGTACAGCAGTACTCGCATTTTACTATTGCAGCACCGGAAGACGTTAGAATACCGCCGCCGATGAGCGAACCGTTCGCTATACTCGGACTACCGAAGAGAGTATATGTGTGCGACGAGGGTGAGTGTGGGTTTATTAGTGTCAACCGAGATACTTTCCGGATACACCATAACAAGCACGGCCGAGCATGGTCGCGAAAGACACCGCAGCACTGGCACGAGGCTTGGGCGCAGTGCTTCTTCCCGTCTAGCGGGCGTCAGCGATACTTCATTGTCGACTATAGCGAACAGCAGGACGAGAAACCGTCAGAGCCAGTCGACGCCGATCGGCAGGCTATTCTGGACGATTTTGAGTTAGTACTCAAGCAACACGAAGAGGAGATGGAGGCAGTCGCAGCTGAAGTAGCGAAACAGGACAAGACGCTATGGTGGAAAAAAACCGGGTGGCAAGAGCATCTACAGGAGAGCAATCTTCGACATCTTAGCTCCGCGAGCCGGCTACCGGATCAGGACGAGGTGGAATTGCAGCAGGTCCGTACGCTGACGCACGAGCTGATTGAGGACTGCGTGAAGGGGTTGCGTACACTCGACAACGAGCTGCGGCGGTGGCTGAGGAGTGCAAAGCGGTCTGAGCCCGATGTCCGGCCGTTAGCGCGGCTACAGAACAGAGAAAGCCAGGACCGTTACGCCGACTACATCGTCCGCTTAGTCTGTTACAGTCTCCGTGTGTGGTGCAGTCTAGAGCAGACACAAAGCAATGGAGGCTCCGAAGACGCAGAGAATAACGGGTCGAGCAGCGAATACGAGCAGAGTGACAGCGAAGAGCAGGTCACATCCGCTACATTCGACACAATGAAGGACGCCCGTCGTTTGTTTCCGTGGCACGGCGAGCAGAAGGACTTAGCTCGCGGACTGTGGGCATCGCTACAGGACGAGTCATCGCCCGGACAGCAGATGCAGGCGCTACGCGATTTTTTACAGTCACTCGTCTGTCAGACGGTGCGAGGGGACAACTTCTGTAGTCCAGTGCTGCACTTTCTCGCTGTCTTAGGCATCGATGCAGAGATGGGCCGCTTACGCGAGGCAAACGACTTCTCGTTTATGCTAGCTGGGGTGGTATATTGCACGAGGGTCATTGCAGTCGGCGCTGTACTACCGTCTGCTGAACGACACGTACAAGGTGAAGAGGACGATGCGCGATTTCTCGAGTTCCGGCTGAAGTATCTGGCCGACGGCGGATTCAGTCCGATGAGCAAGATGCTTAGTCTACTGGCGTATGGTAAATACATTGCGTTTAATCATCAAAACGCAGGGTCGCTATTCTGGGAGGGCGACAATACCGTCTTGTTTCGGGGCTGGAGGATCGCTTTGGCAGACTTCCGCTTAATGGTACACACTGTCATTTCACATGCAGAGGAGCTGCTATGGGACGAGCTAATGTGGGCGCCGAGAGCAGGTCGCTTCACTATCGCACTGGACGACATAGTAGACGACGTGACTTTTACGAAGCGTGGGTTCTCGTTCGTCGACGAGCCGGCGAACGGTCTACAGGTCACTCGGTCAGGCATGCTCGACAAGATGAACGCGCATCCCGACGGACGGAAGATGAGGAGGGGTGGTCAATGGCAGCAACGGCCGGTGCGAAAGTATTTGCGGGCAGTGGATCGCTTCCGCGAGCTGCTTTTGCTCTGTGTGCACATAACTGGCGGACAACCCGGGCGTGGCACCGAAATCACAGCGATCCGATCGAAGAATGGCTTTCTACAGGACCGCAACATCTTTGTTATTCGTGGGCAGGTGGTCGTCGTTACCCGATATCACAAGAGCGCTTCACAGCTAGATAAGCCGAAGGTGATCCCGCGCTTTCTGCCGTGGCGGGTGGGACAGTTGATGGCGGTCTATCTGGCGTACGTACAGGGCATAGCGCAGTATCTACGATCGAGGACCCGCGGCACTGGACTAAGCGAGCATCTGTGGGAGAGTGACAAGGGTGTGTGGGAGACAGACCGTCTAACGAAGGTGCTATCGCAGCATACACAGGAACATCTTAGCACGAAGCTGACGACGCTGCAATACCGGCACGTGGCGATCTTCATCGGCAGGAAGGTCGTCGGAGAGGGCTTTGCAAAGGGCTTTCGAGAAGAGGCAGAAGATGTCGAGGAGCCCGAGGTCGAGGGCGACGACGATCCGCTGGAGATGTCTGCCGGTCGTGGCGGCGAGATCGGGGCGAATCGATACGGGGTGTCAATGGATGTGATCAAATATCTCAGCGACCGCACGCTGCAGACGTTCCGACCGCTCAGTGAGGGTTGGCATACGTTCTTAGGGCTACAAAGCTCGAGTGGTTCGAGGAAGCGGCGGCGAGGACAGAGCAGCGAGGAAGAGGCGGATCCGATCATTGCGCAGTGTGGCATTCTCCGACCGATTAAGCAGATGCGGATGGCAAGGGCATCGAGCGGGCTCGTGACACCGCCGCCGACGTCTTCGCCGCAGAGGGACAATAGCAGTCAGGTACGTTCAGCAGTGGTCTGCTAAGCGACGGCGTCGACATGGATGTGCGGCGTCGAGTCAGTGAAGACGAGGTTTTGCAGGCGATGGCGACTGTGCTAGGACAGGACACAGTCGAATTCCGGTCTGAACATCAGCGAGAGTCGCTGCTGTCTGTAGCAAACAGTACTGGGCAGACGCCGTTGGTCGTGGTGCTACCGACGGGCGGTGGCAAGAGTATGTTGTTCATGGTGCCGGCTTGTCTGGACGACCCGGGTGTTACAGTCGTCGTCGTGCCGTTCCGTGCACTGCTCGAGAATCTGCTGGCAAAGGCAAGAGCGAGAGGTATCGACAGCATCGAGTGGAGGAGTGCGGCGACCCGTCGTGCTACATTGGTGTTCGTCAGTGCAGACAACGTCGCTGGCACCGGCTTCATCGGACACTTGAAGCAGTGGGAGCAGAAGGGTGTATTACGACGAGTGTTCTTAGACGAGGCACATCTCGCATTCAAGGACAATCACTGGCGAGCAAAGCTAGCCGGGCTACATCAGCTTAGAGGCACTCGATG
>NW_022987057.1:0-8331 GCF_010093935.1 Zasmidium cellare ATCC 36951 | reverse complement strand
AGAGTTAGTAGACTACTAAGATAATCTTAAGGTAGAGGTTCGGGTATAATCGTAAACTAAATAGTAAGATTAAATAGTAAGTTAAACGCTATTATAATAAGTATAATATCGTTCCTATATACTAAGGAGATTCGTCCTAATCTATATACTTAGTATACTTAGTTACTCTATTTACTCTACTACTTAGTTAGAGCGTAGATCTCGACTAAGTAGTCGAGGCGGCTAAGTTACGTAGTACTTAGTTACTAAGCCGTATACGGTTCCTAGCGTATAAGAACCGTAATATAGACTTACTAAGCTATTACTAAAAGAGCTATTCGAAAGATTCTAGAAAGTACAAGGCTTACGTTTAAGAACGTAATAGATTATAAGAGGAAGATAGAGTAAAGTCGCTAACTAGTATACTAGATAAGAGTTAGAAATAATTAGCGGTAATAGTAATACTACTAAAGGGGAGTATTAAAGATTAGTAGCGCTACATTTACTACCTACTAGGGTATATAGGTCAGGCATGCTCCTACTTAATAGATCTATTAATTAACTTACCTTTGTTTAACAAAATACACTAGGAGGGGCGCTATCGTGAAGCGGGCTTTTAGCGCATTAAACGCATCCACTGCCTTCTCTAGCATAACGTTAGGGAATGATCCGGCACCTCCCTTAGTTGTAGCAAGGAGGTCGGTTATTAATCCTGAGACTCGCGCGTAGCCTGCGATGAACCGTCGGTAAAAGTTCGCGAAGCCTAGGAAGATTTGGAGTTCCTTCAGAGTCTGAGGGCGAGGCCATTCAACGATACTCTGAATTCGGTCGGGTTCCATCTTGAGGCCCGACGGCGTAACGACGTAGCCAAGAAAGTCAACCTCTTGCACTTCGAAAGTACACTTCGAGGGTCTGGCGTAGAGGCCGTATTTGCGGAGCCGTTCGAGCACCTCCCCGACGTGGCGCCGGTGGTCCGCCTTCGTTCTACTGTAGATGAGGATGTCATCCAGGTAGACGATACAGAAGTTATCCACCAGGCCCGATAGGCATCGATTCATGTAGGCTTGGGACGTAGCTGGCGCGTTAGCTAGCCCGAAAGGCATGACGACGTACTCGAAGTAGCCGTATCGACAGCGGAACGCCGTCTTCCACTCGTCGCCCTTTCGGATACATATACGATGATACGCATCGCGGAGGTCAATCTTAGTGAACCATTGGGCGCCCTGTAAACGGTCAAGTAACTCAGAAATAAGGGGTAGGGGGTACCTGTTCTTGACTTTAAGCGCCCGGTAGTCGACGCAGAGGCGAAGGCTGCCATCCTTCTTTGGGACAAACAGGATAGGCGCGCCGGCTGGGCTCTCAGAGGGCCGTATCCGGCCCAGCGCCAGGTTATCGTCGATGTAGCGCCGGAGTACCTCCAGCTGGTCGCTGCTTAGTCTGTATATCGGCCCATAGGGCGTCGCCTTTCCTGGCTGCCCCTCAATAGCGTGGTCGTGGGGTAGATTCGCAGGAATCTTAGTAGCTTGATCGTCGTCGAAGTCTTTACTAACAGACTTAGATAGAGTATTCACTGCTGTACCGACATTCCGCATGTCACACTGTGTCTCCTTCCACCTCGCCACCTTGTTCAACTCTATGTCTGGGTTATACTGGAACAGCCAAGGCCGGCCTAGGAGTACAGGAGGGTGGTTAATTTCTACACTCTCAAAGCGCTGTGGGGTCGAACGTGCTTCGCCGGTGGCGTCCTTAGTACGGACGTGGAGGAAGCAGGATCCGAGGAACCGGTCTTCCTGGCCGAAGAGAGTGCGAGCGCGCACGATCTTGTGGGGGTCGACACGCAGGCGGTGCGACAGCACTAACTTCTGGGAGATGAAGTTGCAGTCGGCACCCGAATCGATAAGGCCTGATACTCGAACAGGCTGAGCCTCAGCCTCGTCGGTGATCTCAATATCGGCGTATAGACGTCGGGACACCAGTGGTTCGTCAGCTTCCTCTTTTCTCTCGGGTCCTAGGTGCGTTGAGGAAGCGGCAACTAGGACTGGGCTTTTTTCGGAGCGCGGCAGTCCTTCGCCCAGTGACCCTTCCTTCCGCAGTTGAAACAACCTTCTTGGGGAGTTCCAATCGGAGTTCGGTTTGAGTCCGGTACGCCAGGTGGGCGCCCGTGGTACGATCGGTCTCCCGGCGGAGGTGGGCGGTCTACTTGTCTACCTGGGGCTCGAGGGGCTTGATTTCCACGAGGGGTGGGAGCCTTCTTATCGCCTGCTGGGCGAGAGAGTGTCCCTTCAAGCCGAGATAACAAGGGGAGGAGATCCTGTCTCTTTAGAGGGAGTGTTTGTTGGCGGAGGAGTTCAGTTCGGAGCGCCTGCGTGATGCCGGCGATCAGAAGGTAGGCGCGCTGGCGCTCAGTGAAGGGTTCCATGCGGTGGGATGTTCTCCGAGTTTGAGAGTGTTGGCATATTGACTATGTCCTCCCATGTTGACGGCCGAGCCTTCGCTTCTTATACTGTCATTCGGGTGGCTGTGACGCAGCTGTAGGATCTCGAGCGTACCGGCTGATGCCTAGGTGTGCCCGCAGTGCAGTCAACGATTCTATCTGCGGAATGTCCTTACACGAAAGATCCGACACATCACCATTATCTTTGCTAATTGAAGGGATGTGCCTTGGCTAGGTGTGAAACGGTATATCTGCCATGTCGATTTTGTGCTTGACGAAAGCATTTGATTCTTCACATTGTACGACTTGGATTTTGAGCGAGAATGCAGACGATGGCGAAGCTGTTGGTACTGCAGTCTTCAACGCGCTTAAGAGAGGGACCATTGCTGCATGATTCGACATACCACTGTCACTTACGTGAGAGGGCATATCACCGAGCGGCGAAGACTTATCCCCATACTGTCTTTATGTCTGCAATTTGTGCCCTGGGATTGACTGAGAGACCCTGCTGGATAGGTCGGAGGATGTACCACGCCGCACACGACGTCTACTAAAAGCTGAACAGCGCTTGGACTTGCTGTAGGTCTCTGTGACGACGATTCAAAGTGTTTGTGACAGTCAGCTCTTGCCACCGGCTTAGACTGGCCAGGTGACGTTGAGGTAAGCCGCCTTCGGCGAGCGGCAGTCTGCCGCCTGTCTTCGAAACCCGTTTTCAACATTGCCGGCAAATATCCCCTTCATATCAATACAACATCAGACCACCACATACTGTACAGTAGATAAATCGTGAGGGAGAAGTTTCAGAAAACTGAAATTCGGGTCGAGGATCACCGACCGCCGCCGCTCTCGCATTTTCGCCAAGCCAGTGCGCTGGTCAAGATTGCCGCCCGAAGGATGGATAATGAAATACATTAGTCAAGCGCAGAATCCAGCCAACAACTAGTCCAAGCACACGTTCACTCCGTCCTGCATCAAATAGAAGTCGCACTCCACATGCTTGTGATAGCAGAACTAGATCCTGGTCCCAGGATCCAGCAACAAATATAGCAGCCAACAGGAGACAAAATTCGATGTAGTCTGAACAGCCGCAGTCGCCACGTTCACAGTCTATTAGCAAAGATTACCATACCTTCTCATACCTTCTCGATAGAGTATCCATGCGCGCTGCTGAACGAGCGTTATCCAATTGTACATGCCTTGGATTTGAGCAAGGCCTCGAAACGGAAACATGGAGCTGACTAGCGTCAAACCGTACGGCTGAGGCACAAAGCCTCGAAGATGGCCCCCAACCGTGTGCAAGGGAGAGTGCACGCTCGGGCAACTTTAATTGATGATCATGGCTGGTTTTCTCCCTTGGCAAAATCTTGTCTTCTGCACTTGCTGTTCCTAGAGTCACACTCTTTGCGTTCGTTAATGATTCGGAGAGAATGGCGTCTTTCTGGTGGATTCCATTATTTTTTGGGAACAGTATCGTTCTTGGAAAGGCCATTGTACCGAGTATGAAGGTTTTGTTGGTTGTTGTGTCGATGATATGCTAACGTTTCATGGCAGCGTCATCCGACGAAACGCAAGCACAAGTTACGGATTTTTCATTGATTTTGAGCGCCTCGAGCTCGCTGATCAGTCATACCACCTCTTTATCATCCAGTACAGGCAGCTCATACCCTGCGGTCGGTGACTATGTGGCTCATGGACTCGCTCTAGATCATACGTCCTCCCAAAGTTCGTCTGCATCGAAGGGGTTGGGGGAAGATACTAGTAGTACCACGCAATCAGGGGCTTCCTCGAATTCCTCAACAACCACGAGCACAATCTTTGTCACGATTGGGACTTCAATAGCATCGGCTGAGGCACCATGGAAAGCAAACAGCGCGAACACAACGAAATCAGACCAGAATGACCACTCCAGCGCCGCAACAAACATAGACAATCTCACATACACCGGCGCTTGTTGGGACCAATGGACTGAATACTGGTCATACAGCGCAGCCAACATCGGAAGCTTCATGTCCGACGTGGTTTCAACAGAGACAACTCTCTATCCAGAACTCGAAAAAACACTGGAGTTCGGAACATATACTCTGACAGACACATACACATACTACTCTACAGCATTGGAAGGCGCGTTCCCAACTTCAACCCACACCATGATACAAACGGAAACCGACACGATCACTGCAAATTCTGGTGTCACGTTTTCAATCACAAAGACTGCAGCCTCAGCAAGTGGTGAGACACTTGTGACGGCCACGGGGTTCGCTCAAAAGGGACCGGTGACACCGCCGGCCTGCGTTCTATCCAGTATCGTACCGCAGTGCCAATCGATGTGGAATGCGTGGGTGAACGAGAGCTTTCCCGGAGTCTTGCCCTATGCCTGCTCAAATACAGAGTCTGGTCCTTGCAGCGCAGAGAAGTCTACATTTACCAAGCACTTCTCGAGTTACGTAGCTGCAGCGCCTGTTCTTTCCTACGCCGAACTCCTGGGACCAACTCCGCTGTGCTCGCAAGCATCCGTTGCGGCGGATGGATGTAGGAACTTGGTGAAGAACCTTTTGACAAACTCCGATTCGGGTGTACGACAGACTTTTGATACGTTTCCTTCAGACTCGGTGCTTGCCCCTGGATGCACGGTTGGATGTCAAACCTGTGCTATTACAGGGAATTCTGTTCAGCTGTACTACTGGCCACCGATGACAGCAACTGCGGCGTCTCAATTCACAGAAATCCAGCCTACTATCACGGCAGGGCCGAAGTCAGTGACACAGGTGTCAATGTTTAATGGGACATGTAGGCTATCATTTCCACATCGGTATCGGGTAGCTCAGCTAACGTCCAACCTCAGACTTCACCTTCACCTCCCCAACCCTCTACATATCCTACGAAATGCTCTACGCCTCCGACTCCTGCAGCGGCATCGGCCCAACCTTCCGAAATACCATAGTCCCCTTAACCGACAACACCCAACTCTCCAGCCTAATGGCTTTCCTCGGCGATGGAGACTTCCCAGGCACATTCTACAGCACAGTGCCATTCAATCTGACCGATCTCGTACAGACACCAGTCCCAGTTAGTGTTTATAACAAAGATCCGAAATGTGCGAGCTCGTCAGGGTATACGGGTTACTGGGGAAGTCTCGACGGGTTCTCGCAAGAGCCGTTCTCGTGTCGGCAGACGGCGCCTTATGCCCCGATTATTGCTGTTCCAGATCAGGTTAAGAAACTCGATCCAGCGTGGAAGCACTGCACGGCATGGTGAGTCGATGTGACTTTTCCCTTGATGGAGCTATTGCTGACGTGGTGTACAGGTATGGTGGCTTGTACGATCCACCACAAGCTTTGACTGAAGCCGCGGCTGAAGCTATGCCTACTCTACCTGGATCAAATGCAGGTAATCCAGGCAACAGTCCAGCGTCTCCAAGCTCTCCGGGTGAAAGTCCTGCGCCAGCGACTCTCAAGCCAGAGGCTTCCAATCCGACTCCAACCGAAGAGCCTATCAGCGAAGCTGCAACAAATCAACCTGTACCAAATCAGCCCCCCGAAACGCATGCCGAAGCTTCGCCGACTCAACCTTCCGCTCAAACTCAGCAAGAGCCGTCTCCAACGACTCCTGACAACACGGTCGATCCGGACGGCATAGTCGCGTCGCCCACTGTAGGAGATACGAGACCGGCACAGGCAGCTTCCCTTGTTTCAAATCCAACAGAAATACAACCTGTAAAATCGCAATCCCAGCCTGGTCAAGACAGCGAGGCAAACAGCGACTCGCCATCACCTCAGCCGACCAATCCAGAGCAAGCGCAAGTCTTGACAGCTGGCGGATCCGTCTTATCGATCGTTCAAAACCACAATCCGTCCGCAAGTGGAGAAGCAATACTCAACGGCCAAACTCTATCTCAGGGGCAGGTAGCGACCATTGCCGGGCAGGCAGTAAGCGCTGGTTCCGGAGGTGTTGTTGTAGGCGGGTTAAAGACAGTCGCGCCTGTCTCCGATCCTGAGGTGCAAGATGCTGACCCCTCGGTCGTAGTTGCTGGTTCATCATCCTTCACTGTAGCTCAAGGGGGCTCAAGCCATGTACTCGTTGCCCAAGGTGGAAGTACGGCGACTCTGGCGAGGGGCTCGATGACAGTGTTCGGCGGACAGACGATCAGCGCTGGTCCATCAAGCGGAATGCTTGTTGGAAGTATAACGGTGGAAGCTACGAATGAAGCTACACGTGAATCTGAATCTGCTGTGGTGACTGTTACGGGAGAAGATGGAGCCGGCCTGACAATCGCTCAAGAAGGCTCTTCGTACGTCGCAGTACAAGGCTCTTCAACCTTCACAATTCCTCCCGGATCCCAGGCAACGTTGGATCAACATACGCTCAGTGCTCCCGCTTCAGGCAACGGATTTGTCGCAGACGGCTCTACTGTCTTAATGGCAACAAGCAACTCGATTACAAGTATCGTGACATTCGACGGCAAAATGATGACTGTACAGGCAGAAGATGGGGTTGTCGACGGAGTCACGCTGACGAATGGCGGCGAAATTAAGACTGTTGACGGTATTGAGATGAGCAGGGGCTCGCATGGGCTTGTGATGGGTGCTGACGGCTCAACTACTACGATTCCTCTGTCTACTGGGAGTTCTACAGATACGACTTCGACTAATCCCGATTCTGCATCTCGCACGACAGCGTGGTCGTCGAGTACCAGTCTAGGTCCTTCCCAGAGTTCGTCAAACGGTATAGGAAGGGTAGATTCTGGCTGGATGTCATTCGTTGTCTTGTTAATTATGATGGCATATGGTCTTCATTAGAATGGTAATACTACTGCCTCCATTTTCTGCCAACATCTGCTTGGAACCTGTGTTGCAATGTCGAAAAGAGAAGGTCCTCTCGACTCGTCGTTAGCTCTAAGAATTATCTATTCTGTCTGTCGTTAAGACCTGCTATATTAACTTCGTCTAAACGCTATAATAGACCAGCAAAGAGTGCCTTGCTAAGACGACCCTATTCTAGCCGGTAGTATTATAATAATGTGTAGGCCCCTAGGCCTACTTATTACGTACTAGGTAAGTCGAATACTAGGAACTTATAAAACCGCTAATACGATAAGTAGATCGACTACGGTATTAGCTTATACGCCTCTAACTTCTCTTTCTAGTTCCTATTAGCGTTTTAAGTTATCTTCTATATATAATAGTTCTTTACTATACTTTTCTTACCTAAATTACCTAGATAGCTCGTAGTAAAGAGACGTATTAAAGTTATAGAAACTGTTAGTATAGCGATCTACGGCGTAAACTATATTAGAGAGAGTAATAACGCCTAGCTAATATTTAATAATATTTAGTAAGCTATAACAATTAAATACGATAGTAAACCGGTTTAGAAAGAGCTAGTTACGTTAGGCCCTCTTTACTATAGTCGTAGAGTAGTTCTTATATTTGCTATATAGGCTATATAGTAGCTAGCTAGAATCGGTTAGTAACCTAATTTAATACTTTCCTATAAACGATTAACTAATAATATTTTAGATATATTCGCCTATTATTCGATAGTAATATTTAAGTAGTCCCTAGGTAAGAGTAGCTATAATATACTAATTATAGGAGGGTTTACTACTTTAGTCTTCTTCCTAGGGGGTTACGTTAGATTATTCCTCGTAGATAGACTTAGCCGTAGAGTAGTAAGCTTATAAACGTAATATTATCTAATATCTTTCTAATATAGCTATAGATACTAAGCTAAAACTACTCTATAGAGTTTATATAGGTATCGAATATAGTAGAAGTAACTAAATTAATAAATAATAGTAGGAACTAACCTAGATATAATTATATTAGTTAGTTATAGGAAGTAGGAGAACTAAGATAAGATAAGCTCCCTTTAGTTATATAACTCTTAGTATTTATACTTTAGGTATCTATTCTAGCCTA
>NW_022987056.1:0-8633 GCF_010093935.1 Zasmidium cellare ATCC 36951 | reverse complement strand
TTTCCAGACTCAAAATTAGAAGAGAATCTGCCAAAGTTACATCGCATATTGGGCGAGGAAGTGGTCCGTCGCATCTACGAGCACCGAAGCATTCGGTTTGAAGAGTTGAGCAAGATATTTCGGCGCTTTCATCGGCTCGAGGAGTCCGTTCTGCACGCGGTAAACAGGCAGTTCAAGATTGAGGATGAATTGGACGTGGTCGACGCACGTTTGCCGCTGAATGGCGATATCAGAAGGCTGAGCGATGGATTGAGCGTCTCAGCGGGTCGAGCGGAACCCGATTGTGAACGGACCAGAGCTGAGGAAAGATGGTCAAGGAGAAGTCGCAGAGAAGCTGCGCGATCCGGAGAGGCTTTTTCAAAACAAACGCACAGAGTGCGAGAGGAAATTTGGCATTCTCTCGGGTGGCTATATGGATTACATGATTGGTGAGGGACCTGGCCCCGGTCACTGGTTCTTCGAGTGGGCCAGCATCACCAACGCTACCACCTGCAACAATCTGATGCGCGTGGCGACTGTTCTCAACGACCCTCAAGGTGCAAATACGGCAGGTACCGCTACACCGGTGCAGAGTCGGAAATAAACTATGTCCTACTTGTCGATGACGAAACTTATCTTTACAGTGATGGCGTCGTCAAGGCTCTACAAGCCTTCGTAACTCGGGTTCACATCATAGAAGCTTTGCAACAGTCCGCACTCCATCCGAAAGTCCTCGCATAGCAAGACTGGCAGTAACAGCTTTGACAGCGTCAAGCAGTGCGACGTAAGAGCTATTTTAAGTACAATCACGCCACGAGTTCCTGCCTCGTCTTTCCCCCCAAGTGCTCAACCATCGTTTGGCCTGTGCGATCCCACTGGTCCGGTTTCGCTCAAGCACTTGTCCGTCCACAGTCGAAGCCGACCGTTCGATAAGCCAACCCAGTAGCTGTCTGGCCCTATGCATCTCCGATCAGAAGCACTTGACATTGCGTTCGAAGATGTTTTGTCCCTGCCGGTATCCAGCGACTTTCGAATATGAAGCGCACCATCACTTCGGCATCCAATGTGTCCTTTTCTGTGTATAGGATGGGGAGTGGATCTAGAAGCCTGGAGAGTATGTCCATCGCGGTGCTGTTTGAGTGTCTCGCTTTCCATAATGCGATGTGGTTGCGAGGGTGAAGTGTAAGGCAAGTCTTTGAAGGATAACGTTGTCTTTAATAGGCTCGGGCATAAGTGCGAGCGCCCTATAGGAGGCTTGGAAGCTATAAGTATGCGACGAGCAGTACTGCTAAAAACACTCACACTCCCCATGACGGCCGCAGTGCCCCGACATTCATTCGCTGAGGGCCTGCGATTGACCCATGGACACGGCTCGGCGGCTTGGAAAGACAACAGTCTCTTCAGGTGCGATTTGGAGCGCCGCAAGCGCATTACGCTCCTTGAAGTCAGCACCTTTTGATTCTGACATTTCGAAGCCTCCTTGACGTCGCCGGAATCCCAGCAGCCACTACACTACGCTGTGACACGACGCACAACACTCCAGGCCAGATTCTGAGAGGCTTTGCCAAGGAGGTGTCGAAAATTCGACGCATCCTTGGCGGTCACATGTCCGCCGATGTAGTAGAGCGTCATCCTATACCCCAAGAAGGTGCTATAACGACGCCTCCTCGGCACTCACGTTGTCGAGCCTGCCTGTACGTAATATTTTACACGCAAGATGGTGGTCAACGAACATCTGGCTTTCACCTAGGCGGTGGGTGCTGTAACACAAGTAGCACCGTGGAACATGTTTTTGAATTTGGCCGAGGTGAAACGCGAAGACTGCTTACTAGTCAACGATAATGAGACGTGCAGCGGAGGAAAATCGAGTGCAGATGTTTCAACCTATTGATCCGACAACGAGTGCCCTTATTTGCACAATCATGAGAAATTTCGATACGTAGATTTGGGAACTCCATGATCGGACCAAGCTCACGTTACTATCTCGTCGATTCATCGTCCATCGGAGAATCAAGTCAGTTGCTTGACCGTCTGCTCTCAGGCTGATCTTGCGCGGAAAGCCCCTCGTAGCCGTCGAGCAAGATGCATGTCCTTCGTCTGAATTGTAACACGTTTAGCGTGGATCGCGCAATGGTTAGCGTCTTCAAAAAGCGAGACTAAGAACGATTCGGCAGACTCCTGAAGTGCGCCAAGAGCAGAGCTCTGGAATCTCAATTCGGACCTGAAATCTTGGGCAATCTCACGAACCAGTCGCTGGAATGGCAGTTTCCGGAGCAAAAGATCGGTCGACTTTTGATAGCGACGGATTTCTCTCAGAGCCACCGTCCCTACACATGGGTCAGTACGACCTTTCGACGCAATGATCTATGGTGTTACCTGGTTTGTACCTCCGCGGCCTCTTCACAGAACCGGCAAGACGCAGTCCACCCTTTGATCGCATTGGTGTCTTCCGTGGGGCCTTGCCACCTGTGGATCGACCTAAAGGACCAAAATCAGCAAGGAAGATGTGACCAGAGATGAGAAGAGCTGCACGGATGGATTCTTCGTTGCCACAGCCTCTAGCGTTCTGGTGCAGCTAATGTGGCGACATACTTGCGGTCTGTTTCGTACGGGCCATTAGTCGCTCGCGCAGTCGCGACAAGGGTGATTTTGGGGTAGGATTGAGTGCTTTGCTCGATCTGCAGTATTTACTACTCATATCTGATGTAATGTGTCCTATAGTGCGCAGTTGCCAGCGTTAAGGGGTCTGTTTCGCTCGATGATCAAAGTCGTGTTCCCGTTCTTTGATGCAGGACAGCTCCCACTCGTGGAGAGCGCACAAGCATGAAACAAGCACATTGTTTCACGTCCAAGAGATTAAGACCAGACCATGTACGCCTCATCTCACCTGGCGCCAGGCTGAACGTTGCTCAGAGGCTCAGTCCTACTCGATCAAGTCCTCATTCTATTAAGTACTGTACCTTTGACGCAAAGACGAAAGTTCTGTTGTCACACAGGCTATGGAAGTCGCTGCGTAGCTGCAGCTTGTTGTCGCTGTCGCTAAGTAAGTGTGCGTCATGGCGATATCCCTGATTGGCATATCTCCGCACGCCATTAGCAGCGTACCACTCGCTCTCTGGTATTACATACAGCTTTAAATCATTTGATGACGATGGCCTTCGACGCTTTGCTCACTCCTCGACATCGCCAACAAAATATCGAGCGATGGCCAATTTGACCCACTCCTTACAAGTACAGTAGACCTACCTGCACTTATACACCGTTCATCGCCGGCTTTGTTCCACAGGTCGGGGCCGACACTGATCTTTTTTATTTGAGGAAACGATATTCGATCTCATCCACCTCATCGCACATCTCCAGAACAGAATCTACATTCGGCTATATAGCAATGCCGTAAGGGAGACACGTAGAGATTGGGGCAACGAGATATTAGAAAAAAAAATGGTTCGATATCTGTACTTCTCTCTAGAGGTAACTAACATAGTGAAGCTCGATACCCTCGTTCTACTCGCTCGAACGGTGACTGATATAATCTTCCACCATCAGCCGGAGAGTGGCCTTCAAGTCAAGCCTGGCATGCCTAGCGAGGACGGAAGAGAAAAGAACCGCAGCCAATGTACGACGACAGCCAGAAGTGAGAAGTAGGCTGTCTCGCCTAGAAGGTTGATTCAAGCAGATCGTGACGAGAGCAGAATATCATCACTAGACTAAACCAGGAACAAGAGGCTCTGTTTGCCAGGCAATTCAGCTCACAAACTGTCGTACTCTCCTAAATATTCGCCGACAGTTCGTTAGTGAATACGTATTCGAGGTTTGCGCCCAGTCAAGATCAACAAATCCCACGCGGCCGGGTTGACTCGCGACTTGAAGAAAGCACTTCACCAAAACAGAACAACATCTGTCCGTCGCGTCCACCGACACATGACTGCACTATGCATTGTGAGTACTGGCGAGCCGGAGCCTATTTATATTATGGAAGAGTGTACGTTGTGGGACTGCCGCGAGAGAGCTCGGTACATTGCTGCATCATAAGGTAGTCGTATTTGTTTCGAGTTAGAAACAGGGGGGGCGTAGGCACAGAAAGAAAATGTAACTTCAGGTAGATTTGCACACGCGCGGTTGCGTTGCTGCATAGCTACAATATATGACTGGGCATCTATGAGGCTAGACTACCGGACGTCACCTAGAGGGCGACGAAGGCCGGCATGTCCAGCGATGTGGAGGGAGACTAGCCCCCGAATCGGATGTGCCGCTGCTGGGTGCAACAAGATCTCCCTGGACTTCGTTCATTCCCGCAGCAGTTAGTAATGCGGGGCCGGCCGATTATATGTACTTCTTGGTGTTATTATTGCGGGTGGCGATGATCACGGAGCGCAAGCGAGGAAGGGAAGCGAAACGCCGACATGAAGCAGAGGAACGAGCGGCAAATGCTAGAAGAACCCCAGTAAAGCAAGCGGCCAAGCATATCGGGAGGAATACAGCTGCAGGACTGCAGAGGTGCACAGTGCAGATGAGCAAGACCCCCGGTAGCGTCAACGAGCTTCTAGCCAATGATGTTCATTAATTCAGCTTAGCTCCTCTGGGCTGCGTCCGGCAGCACCCCAACGAGTCTCCGATCGGCTCGAGTTCGGCCCCTTTTCTAACTTTTCACAAACCTTCAATTCAGCCTCGCATGATCACACCAAATTGTGTTCCAGGATCACCTTCGCTTATGGAACTCCGCTACCTCAAAGCCATTTGATGAGAATCACGCGATCTTGTCCATGCCTGCACTTCATCCGGACGACTGGCTAGCAAGTAGCACCCGCACTTTCACGTACGTGCAATTCAGAGACAAAGCTCACATAGCGGCCAGTATGGTGAGTATGGATACACGAACAGTCAATGTTGTAACATACGGTACCTGCAAAGCCACTAGGGCACTGAAACTTCCGAATGTCAATGGCAATACTAATAGAATAGGTACAAAAGCACATCTCACGGAATCATTCGAGCCTGCGACGATGTCCAATTTCCGATCTCCTGCACGCAGTGGTGGGTCCTCGCCAAAGTAACAGGCCTACCTCGTGCTGAGACGGCGGTCTATTCAATATGCGAGTCATAAGACAGCAACAAGACTCGAGATAACAGAATCGGAAGCGATCCAGCCGCGTATGAGAAGCAGAGGAGCAGCTGAAGGCCTTCACGCCAGATTCTTACTCGTTTATCAGTTCTACACGCAGCCCACGGCTTGGATCACCTACCTTGACTACTACTTCTGCCATGGCCTCCGTTAGATGTCTCAATAAACCAACCCTAATCGCAACATTCCTCTTCCTAGCATTCCTATACCTCAGCGCGGCTCTAGTGCACCACGTCGCGTTGACAGATTGGTACAAAGCTGCTACTGAGACCTATCCAGAGACTGGTACGGCACTTTTGGATATACAGGCAATAGACTCACCTCGGAACACCAAAGTCGCTCTGGGCGAGACCATACCTGGACACGTCCTCCCAACGCTCTTGCATCCGGTCATCAAAGCTCAGACGGATAGCAAGGTCATTGTAATGGGCAGACTACAGCGCGAAGATACGGGATGGGTTGACGAGCATCTACCAGAGTAGGCCTTTGAACAGACTGCATTCTTCCTGGCTTTCCGTGGCTAATGTGGCTTTTTCCAGTTGGCGAAACGCAATCTACACCGTAGACAATACCAGCTATCCTCTTTCTACACCCCACAATAAAGGAAGAGAGGCGAATGCATATTTGCTCTACATCATCCAACACTACGACCGCCTGCCAGCCATTATCGCGTTCCTGCATTCGCATCGAGATGGATATCCTGTGGGCTGGCACACCGATGTCCCCGGGTATGACAATGTCCTTGCGATGCAGACCCTACGAATCGATGCTGTGAAACATTATGGATACGTGAATTTGCGCTGTAACTGGATTCCGGGGTGTCCTGATGAAGTCCGACCACTCTCCAGCGCACACAACAATCCCAACAACGTCCAGTGTCAGATGCCGCTCGTATGGCGTCACTTCTTCGGCGAGCTCAGCGATGTACCCGATGTCATTGCGACGCCCTGCTGTGCTCAATTTGTTGTCTCTAGGGAGCAGGTGTGGAAACGACCTTTGGAGGACTATAAACGGTATCATCAATGGCTCATGGACACCTCGCTCAACGATGATATTAGCGGCCGAATTCTCGAGTACCTCTGGCATATCATCTTTGGCATGGACCCAGTACAGTATGTTGCGAGATCTACCGTGTTGCGAGATCTACCGAGGTGTTGGAGTCTAACCTGGTGTCCATAGTTGCCCCGATATGAACCAATGCTACCGGGACGTTTACGGCCGCTGACAAGTTTCAGCACGAGAGGGAGACGAGAGAGAAGATGAAAGGTTGAGATAGAGAAGGTGCAATGTGTTAAAGCGCCCGCTAATAGAAACGCCGAGCGACTCGGGGACTGCAGCACCTTGTGTAAATGCTCCGTATCAAGATGTGGTCGCAAGATAGAGGCTGCCGCTCTTGTGGCACACTTTGCGGGATATCCACTTTCTCAACATCTTGAAAGCAACCTTTACTCCAGTCGCGCGGTCGAGGCGATGAAGTGAGTCCATGATCTTTCCGCGGTCGTATCGGTCGGCATATGAGTTGGCATATTCAGTGATGTTCGGTATACCTGGTTGTTCGACACAAGTCTCGTGCGAAGATTCGTTGGTTACGACAAATGATATTCGACGCGACCGCCTTCGAATCTCTGGGTTTCACGTGCCCTTTCGATGCTGCCTGTTTAGCAAGTTTCGCCCTTGTCATTCGAGACCTCTCAACTCACACTGATAGATACGTCATCTGATGCTCCATCCAGGCCAGACTCCATCAGACTCTGCCAAGGAGGCATCGAAAATTCGACGCCTCCTTGGCGTTCACGTGTCGGATGAGCTAGAGGGTACATTTGGCGTTCCACGCTAAGTCCGACGCCAAGACGCTTTGCCAAGGAGGCATCGAAAAATCGACGTCTCCTTGGCGTTCACATGTCAGGCCACTTTGAGATGCGTCACTCGATAGCTACTCTAAAGCGAAGAACTGCCCTCGGCAAGCTAGCCAGAGGGAAGCTTGGGTTTCCTTGAAATAAGTCATGCTACCACTGACAAGACGGCTTTGCGGAAGACGACGTGAGGCCCTCATGTTTTTACGTTCACGTCTCCAGCGAACTTTAGGGTGGCATCTAGAGCCTTATTCCATTGTAGATAACCTGGTCTGCTAGGAAACGTCGATGAGCTAGGGCTATGCTGCTCAGAACTCCACTCGAAGGCATGTCGTCCCGAAAACTATGCCCGTATTCTATGGACTCAGTGGTTGAACTGTATTGTAGCTCGACCAGACATGTGATTTGGCGTCTGGACGCCCTGCCACTTTTTCGTAGGGGCCACTACACGTCACACACGCTGTTAACTGGCGTTCCGATGGTAGCGTAGGCCAAATGTCGATAGGCTGAGATTGCGCCTTGTCGTGTAACTTAGTGCGGTTATTAGTCTTATCACATTCATTGGTATACTGCGAGGCAAGAAAACTCCGTACACCGTCTGTTGAACACATATAAGAAGGATTAGATCCCCAGCGGACATCGAACTTTGTTTACGAAGATTCAGCGTTCGAGACAATCGAGCCGCAGGAGCTCTTGTGACAATGGAGGACATGAATGCTGCCTTCAGGAACAAGCTTCTTGAGATCAATGATTTTTTCACACTGAAATACATCTACCAACACGACATGCTCAACGCCTTCGATGCAGGATCCACAATCTCATTCGAGGACCTAAGCCGGCAAACAAGGACAAGCGTGGACACCACAACGCGGTTTCTGTGCCACTCCGCAACGTTCGGTATCTTTGATGTATCATCCGGTCGGGTCGCACACACGACGCTGTCCACCTCGTTGGCCCATGACAAAGATATGCAGGCCCTTCTGGGACTCTTTGTGGGCCCGATTCTGGAACATTTCGCCCAGCCAATGGGTCGGAAGTGTCTGCAAGGACGACAGTGGTTTGATGCTGTCAATAACAGGGCGGAAGGTCCAGAGCTTTTCGCCGCTAGCATGAGAGCCTTCAGTGCTGGGGGAGAGTACGACGTAGGACAAGTGGTCCATGGATTCAACTGGCAGAAGTTATGTCCGGGCCACGTGGTGGATGTAAGTCCCCGAGACATCTGGTGGAGAGGAGGCTGATACTAGCATGTCAGGTTGGCGGATCGTCCGGATTCGTCTCAGCTACCCTCGCCCGCAACTTTCCCGGCCTTACGTTCGAAGTGCAAGACCTCCCGGCTGTCACGGAACAGAACACAATTGAACCACTCCCCGAAGACGTGCGGGACCGCGTCTCATTCCGAGCCCACAGCTTTTTCGAACCGCAGCTGGCGATGAACGTGAAAGCCTTCTTCTTTCGGTTCGTGCTGCACAATTGGTCCGACGATGCAGTCGTCGAGATCTTGAGGAACTTGAGACCCTCACTCGGACTCGGGACTCGGGTGATCGTTCACGAACTTATCTTAAAAACCATGTACAATCCGCATCTTTCTCGTATCGATCGATCCGACAGGCAGGTATCTTCCAATACTCACAAGTCCACTTGCTGACAAACCTCGCAGGGCGTTGGACATCTTGATGATG
>NW_022987055.1:0-8934 GCF_010093935.1 Zasmidium cellare ATCC 36951 | reverse complement strand
TGTTGGCGAGGCCGGTATTGTTGGCGAGGCCGGAGCTGTTGGAGATGGTAGAGTTGTTGGCGAGGCCGGAGATGCTGGAGGCGATTCTTCGACTCCGACTCGTGTGGAAGGTATCGCAAAAGAATCCAATTTTCTTTTCTCGGGCGAGCAGGGCGAGTAGGTTGAGATTGTCATATTGAATATTTCGAGGTAGCAGAAGAGCGATCGGCGGAGGAAGCGTTATATATTTTACTCTAGCTGTAGGCGCTGGTTTGGCACCCAGCTGGAACGCTGTCGGCTGCTCGTGCTTTTAATGTTTCACCTCATGCAAGCACTGGCGCTAACGTGCAGTCTAGCGAAAGACCAAGCGACACACCGAATGCCTATTTTGGAGATCCATTCCATTCCCGCAACCGCAACGATGCGAAATTGCAAGGACAACAATAGCGTTGTGCTCATACTATTTATGGTGATTCTTTGTCGAATGTTTCGCCATCTCGCGTAATCTGTACGGAGGAAGAGCAGTCGGTCGACGCCCACGTCTTAGGCGATCAGTCTTCCAGCTTCGTGGTGAGTCGATTTCGATCGTCGACGGTCATACGACACAGATTGAGAGCAGTAGCGCAGTACTGTATTCATTTTTGTACTCTGTTTGAAAACCGACCAGATCACTTCAGCAAGGCACGGATGATCAGCGCGGGGATGACGTCAATCTGGTGCGCCCCGCTGCGAGAAAGTTTGCCACGTGTGCGAACTCATCGCCGTGCACATTTCGACTGAGTTGAAAGTCGCGCGAGAAAGCACCGCCAGCAGACCAACCGACCTGAAATAACCGACCTGAAGTACCACCACCCGAAATATTGCGCGCCTCCAGTTCGGGAAGTGTGGCATCATGGCCACTTCTACGTGGAGTTTCGACGATATCCCCATGTGCAAACCCTCGGACAAGGCGCTACTTGAGCTGAAGGAGCATCCCGAAAACAAGACGGCTTTGGAAAATAAACAAGTACCTTTCGTGGAGCTATCCTTCACTGAGACCTTGCGGGAAGAATTGGATCAATGTCGAAAGGTGACTGACGCTCTAAGATGGCTCCGACGTATATCTGCTGACATATTTGACAGGACTTCGAAAAAACGAACCCCCTATATACGATCCGGTGGGAGTACGTGGCCATGCTCAATCGCCACGCTGATAAGGTCGCCCTTGGGCAGTCAAACCGCGGAACGTTGGACTGTGGGAACGGGAAATCGGACTTAGCCGACAAGGCGAAGGAAAGAGGCTTGTACATTGGTTTTCACGTGCTTGTACGGTCGGAGAAATAGACGTCCCATTCATTAGCCAACTCGCTAGTATTCATGACCATGCCAGAATACATCACGCTCGCCCATGCACCCGCGTAGTCCGTCTCAGCTGGTGAAGAGCCCGATGTATCCTCCGCATTCGCCCGATCCCGTATGTCGTTCGGCGCGGGCTCGTCTTGGCCCGGGGACGGTGAGACTCGAACTGAATCTACCCTTCTGTCTGCCTCCGACGGCGTTTCTTTGTCTGCCTCCGACGGCGTGGGAACTTCTGCACGACCCCCAGTCTTGGTCTTATCGAGTATGCGTCGCAGAGGCCCGTTGTGAGGGAACTCCGTCAAGGCCGTCTCCAGTGCTCGTCTCGCTGTGTCTTCTAGCAGAATGGCGTGGCGGCTGAAGCCTTTAACCCCCTTCAGACAAGTACCCAAGGCAGAACAGGCTCTAGCCCGGACACGATTGCCAAGATCCGTCTCTGGGGGCACTACAAGGATTGAACCGATCCCGCAGACGTCCATAATCTTCAGATAACATTTGCCGGTTTCTCGTGCCCGTAGCATGGCCCCCTTTTCCAGCTTGTGTTCCTCGCAAAACTCACCCAAGTGGCGCCGAAAGTCCAATTTGCCTGCTGCTTCGGCGTCGAACGCGCTCGCAACGATGACCTGGAAGATCCTGTGCTTGTAACACGCCTTGTTCGTCGACCTCTGTAATGCACGGCAAGCGGCTGCTAGAGGGTTGCGTGACTCGCATCGCTCGATAGGGTCCTTGACCACTTCCCAGAGGTCGGCGTAATCATCTGGCTGGTACCAATGAGCATCTCGAACCCGATTGACCAGTGCCACAAATCTAGAACGCGGGTTGCTTGAGAATGATTCGAGTCTTTCAGTACACGGCCTCCGTGCACGAGTGCTGCGTGCCCTCGACGCAGATTGAGTCCTCTTGCGTTTTCGGACGAAACCTGCGAAACGGTGCACTTCCGTTTGGAGTTTCTGGTGATTTCATCAATTAGCCTCTAGACACATGTGCTGCTCCGTATCTTGCCTTGTTATTCAAGTCTTCGTCAGAGACGCGACTCAAACGGTCGATGACCCGCTTCAATTCATCAGTAAGGTTGTCAATTTCCATGTTTGTGGAGAAGGCACAGAAGAGAGGCGAGCTCTCGCCGGAGATGACAAGACCCCCGCCCCCCACGTTTCGTTGCTCACTTGAGCATTCAAACGTGGGATGCAGTTCCGCGTGGCTGGTCCCCGCTCGTGATGCAAGGGGAAGCGGAAGGCTTGGTTCGTGGAACCGCTAGGACCTCGCCCGTATGCGCGCGCTAAATCGATTGGATATCCACGACGGTTGAATCTGGTTTGGTGCGGTCGTGAATCACACGTGCATGCGAGCCGGCAAACTTAAAGCTGACCTCACAGCAAACATGATTGAAGTGAAGGAACGGGGTCCATGTCTGCCATCTCTCATCCCAGGACCATGCCGTTCGCATCGGTCCCAATACAACGCTAGCCATGCGTGGTGTTCGAATCAGTCTCGGCTGGGGATCTAGCTTGGGGTATTTCGAGGTGCCGATCGCTCGTGAACCAGTCCATGTCTCAAGGGGTTGGTCCTTCTCACTCCATCCTTCATCGTCCAACGAGAATGTTCGAGCTCGGGCCACACGTTCACCGGTCGGCCAACTACCACTCATGGTTCATGTGCATGCGGCGAATTTGCGGTGTGACGCTGTCATTGTGCGCCTACCCGAGCCTCCTCCCCAACTTACAAACTTCTATAGATAAAGCGTTGTGCTCATTGAAATTCAATTGCTGCTGCCTTCTATCCTCCTTTATCATCATCACTCACTCTCGAGGGACCTTGTGCCTGTCATGGAGACCCTAAAATCGCTTCCAGGATACTCGGACAATGGCCAATCAATATCTACTACGTCCGGGACACCGAGCCAGACCATGGGGGAACCAGACGAAAGATACCAGGTGTTGGCAACTTTGAACCGTGATACGTTGAGAAAGGTCCTTCCCAAATGGAACAAGGACACGTGTGTCGGAATCGGTTCCATGACCAAAGAGGGTGAGCAACAGTTGGCCACAACATCGAAGCCGCTCTGATCATAGTTTAGGCCTTACGGAACTGGGCGAGCGTATCATCAACCAACATCGTTCACTGGATGGTGTTAATAAGCTACAAAAGTCGACGCTTGTTTTGGAAGGCAAGATGCCGGATAAGGAGTGGAAGAAGCTTTCGAAAGTGTATTCGACTCTAGCGTCCTCGCTTGGATCGCCTGGTCCGCAGAATGATCTCGTTCGTTCAACAGCGCTTCAGACTCCAGTCGACCCAACCGGCCCTCTGTCAAGATCACGTAAAAAGCCAGCGTGCGAAAACTGTCGAGCGATCCGAAGCAAATGCACATGGGAGGGAGACGGCGGCTGTGTACGTTGCAAGAAGGGACGAAAGCTATGTCGTCCCGGGTATGATCGCCGTCGCGCAGACAGGTCCTCAAAGACGGCAAAACACTCCGCGCTACCTCCGACGATGCAAATTCACCACACGGATGAAAACTTGGTCGGTGGCAAACCAGAGCGAACCCAGGATGTTTCGTCCGCCAGGACGTCCGTGGCTCGTGCGACTCAGACAGACAATCACTACCATCTTCAACCTGCCCTTGGTACACCCCATCGCTCGACTGAACCCTCGATTATCGGTGCATCCGAAAGCCTCGACAAGCCAAGTGAGGACCGTCTATCCATGTTGCACTCTGGGCCACCCCGAACGGCGGTCACCGGATATGCGAGAACCTTGCGCCCTTTGTATGATGCCAACATCAACCCGCAACAAGCATACGGCGGGTCGCTGAGGCCGGGAGACTTTAATGAGACGATGTATGAGACGAACGCCTTACCAGAACTCGGGCAGCCCATGATGCCATCCACCCCAGCATTCCACCCTGTACATTTCAACTGGGAGGATCCATGCGGGCTTCTCCTGGCTGATATCGCACAAGGCTGCTGGCGTGGTCTGCTACCAGCCGAGAATGCGGACACTACGCAGTACAGTGCATACGGCTCAGGCAATGATACGATGGATCATACTATGGACGTCAATGCGTGGGAACAACGCTTGTATAACCCGACGCTGGCGAACGAGAACGAAGGCATGACATACGCATATCAAGCGGACACGAAGCATCCACGCGAGGAGTGGCTTCCGGAGCAGCCGCTTCATCTGACCACGGGAAATCACTGACTTACTGCAGGGTGGTAGTGTATATGCCTGCACAGAAGGGCCACCAACGGGGTACGAGGGATGGCGTCGTGACATCGTTTTTCGGCCAAGTTCTTAGAGATCATTATACATCGACATGTGCAATAACAAACCGTTCTTTCAGTCCATGTCTATTGTTACCGGAGGAGATGATACTGAGCTCACGTACAGACAGTTAACTGGAGCACGACGGCTTCATTCTAGCATATCAATCACCCCCAAAGCGACCCAAGCTGTCGCGGGAGATGACAAAAGAACCCCCCACGATTCGTTGCTCACTTGAGCATCCAAACGTGGGATGTCGCTTCACGTAGCCTACAAGATGGCGTGTGTGGAAGTCTCGATTGGTTATTGAATGAAGATCTACCCCATTTGAGACGGACAACACGTCTGCGCCATATATCGCTAGAGTGACGGACATCCCATCCGTTCCCCCCGTCTCTAGTGGCATCCACGAACCCCACGTGCATACGAGCCGATGAACTCAATACCAACCTCACCATCCAACATATAACATGCATGTGGAATACAAAATGCTGCAGAGCCCGCTCCGTGTTCGCCATTCCTTTCCCTTCTCAAGCACAATGTCATTGGTATCGATGCTCATCGCTGCGTCATTGGATGCGGCAGGATCTCTCGTCATGGTCATTACGATGTTCGACATCCTGAACCATTACCGGAGCACTCACGGATTGGAAAGATTCCTCTGGGTGTCGCTCAGCACACAGGTATAGTCAGACTGCAGCGGCCGTACGACATTCCATGCTGACAAACTCAGATCGCAGGATTGCTCGCCTTGGGTGTTGGAACAGCATCGCAGTTCGCCCCGTCCAGTCTACTGGATCAGGTCGGCCAAACTAGCTGTACTATCGTCGTCGCCTTGGCTCCGGTGAGCCGTGCAGCACGATGGGAGCACGTCTTTACCAGCATGCCGATAATACCTAGCCCAAGGTCACTTGCTAAGATGTTGTACTGCATAATGTTTCGTTTCCCGACGATCGCGGCAGTTGTGGTTTTCATCGGAACCCCGGTCTGTTGTGCAGCAATACTGGAGCTTCCGGTATGAAAATACGCCTCTTCCGACAATGAGGCCAATACTGACCCCAGAAGAACGACCCCCGATGGGCCCTGGCTACACTACTTCTGTTGATAATGGACTTCACTGGGGTGGCTTGCAGTCTCATGTTCACGAAGTCCATGCAGGACCCAGACCACCAGCCAGACGAGCGAATCAGCGTACACGGCGAGCCACGTAACAGATGGAACCGTCGCCGAGTGACCCTGGCGGCGGTAGGATGGTGGTATGTCATCGTCTTGCGCACCTTCGATCGATGACTGACGATCGCAGTGTTCGCACGGCCGTCACAACGGCATGGGTAATTCTGCTCTGGCGCCAGCCACAATCATGGCTTCGGAGGGACGTGCAGACGGTATGCCTTACAGTGGGGGCTTCACCGTGGACATTGAAGGATTTCGGACGAATGGGCAAATGCATGCGGCGAAATAGTCGTCCAACCGGGGGCCATGGAAAAGGCAGCGCCGCTCCGAGCGGAACATTGGAGCAGGGTTGCGATGCTTCTGCCGAAGGTAACAATCCCTCTCGCATCGTACAGGAGGCGCCTAGCAAGTGTTGAACGAGTGTATAACCGACAGTAAAGTTGATGTTTGACCGTTCGGAGTTCGCAACGGAAAGCCTCTTTCCACGCTTCTAGATGTCTCCCGATCTGGATGATCAGCTGCTGTAGATTCCGCGCTAAGCGTGACTCCACTTGTTTGCGGCTGTGATACAAAACTGACGGCGACACGCCTGTCATAGTGGGACGCTATTTGAGCAGCGGCCTTAGCGCCGCCACCGGAGCCTGGCGAGACGTGGATGTCATGGCGTTCGATCGGCTTTACGAAGAGAGAACGGATCGCCCTCCCAAACCAGAAGTACGGACTTGATCCATCCGTTCCGTTCGCCGCGGCGTGATCATCGGGACGGAGTGCAGATCATGCATGGCTTGATCCAATGCACACGGCGATGCATGTAAATGCGCGGCGTGAGATATCAGTCAGCCACACGGCGTTCAAGGCTTCGTCTCAAGCGTTGATGGGACTCAGCCGCCATCGACGGATATCTACTTCTCATTCCTCGTTGCTCCCCTGCGATCACATCGGCCGTCGGTCTTCGCTGGCCGCGACAGCTTTCGTCTTCCCATCCACCCGGGTATCCAACGGTGCAGCAAGGCCAGCATCTTTCCCGCCATCCGACGTTGTCGTGCAGCGCTGCCAACATCCCCCCGACATTGGCCCAGCTCGCGCTATCGTATGCCACCGCAGTGACTGTGGGCACGCACGAACTGGTCGCCTGATGCGCTCTCTCGCGCGGTCGTGCCTCCAAGCCGTGGCCCTTTCGTGTGCAACCAACTGCCCGCCACCATGTCTCACGGCAAGATGACGTCGTACAGCATGGTGGTGTTGGGCGATGGTGGCGTGGGCAAGACGGCGTTGACGCTCCAGGTATGGTGAACTGTAGCCCAGTCCACAGAGGGCGTTGCAGCTGACAAGCGCCTCACAGTTGGTCCTCAAGCACTTCGTCGAGACCTACGACCCCACGATTGAAGAGTCATATAAGACGCAAGTCGATATCGATGGCACCTCGTGCATGCTCGACGTACTCGACACAACCGGACAGAAAGTTTCCGCGACACTGTGGGATGGGTGGATAGGACCCCGCGAGGGCTACATACTCGTTTAGAGCATATGTTCACGCTCGTCGTTCATACGAATACCAGAATTTCACCGCCAGATACAGAGAGTGAAGGCTGACGCGGCGGCATCGCCCACTCCCATTCCAATCGTACTGGTGGGCAACAAGTGCGATAGAGTGATCGAAAGACAAGTTTCCACACAAGAAGGCGAGGCGCTCGCAAAGTCGCTGAATTGTGGATTTGTGGAGGCATCCGCCAGGACCGGCGTCAACGTCGACTGCGCTTTCCACGACGTGGTGCGCGAGTTGCAGCAACAGCGATTGGATGCCCCCTTATCCTCCAGCGAAAAGACATCGAAGTTCGACACTACGCCTCCCACGAAGGGCAATGAGCTGCCCTCTGACCGAGAAGAGAAGAGTCGATACGATCCATTGGGCAAACGGAGAGAGCGAGCAGGCCCGTGCAACTGCGTCATCTTGTAGATTCGATCAACATCGCTTTGCACGGTAGAAACTACCGACCGACCCGCGGAATGCAATTCGGTCTCATCTACGCTGTTAACCCTAAACCACTAAACCCTCGTAACCCCGTGCAGACTCTTGTCTTCATTAAACGTCCGTCACAACAAGTCCGGGCAGTGTCATTGATAGTGAAATAAACTTCCCCACCAGCACCGTAGTACTCCAACAAGGGGCCACTGCAGAAGGTGTCATGTAAACACCCGCGCTACAAAACAAATAGACCCGCGTGCATTCACAGTCGCTTGTGTCAGCAGTTTCACGGTTTCGGAAGCGTCTTTTCGGATACCACATGTAGCAAATTGCCCTCGTTTGGCCTACGTTCCCGGCAATCGACGTTTACCATGCAGCTTCGAAAGGGGCTAATGCGACCGACGGAAATATATAAACGCAGCGGTACGTGACAGTCTACCACGTTCCCCACCACCTCTACAAACACACATTGACATGGAGAAAGCGGAACAATGGCACACCGACCGTCTAGGATATGCTTGCGCGACACTACAAACTGCCACCTACAACCTTGGTCTTAGTGCTATATCCGAGTACTGCAATGACAAACAGCGCTACTGTCCACAGGTTGTTGCAACGCTGTATTCTCAAGGATGGGTTTCACTCTTTGGCAAGGGTGGCGACATCGCCAAAAAGCTAGACAGCGCATGCAACGAACATACACAGAAATTATTACACTATCAACTTGAGGATGTCACATTCATCTGGAGGGATCCCTCTCAGAAGCAGATGTTCATGCGGCTTAAAGCCAAGTTAGGGGAAAAGGTTCGTCCATCACATAAAACCAGCGAGGCGTAACGCTCATCAGCTCGCAGGGATTGATGCCTTACCGAATGATTGTCGATGAATACGTGAAGCTAGTCATACCCTTGGAGATGGTGGATTATTTCGACAAGGACGCCGAGTTTGCCCGTTTTCTAGACGTCGAGCACAACAAATACGTCACCGAAAAGGCGTGAGACCACTTGAGCGAGGGGAGAATGATTTTGACAGATGTCGAGATGATGTTGGGTGATGCTTCTGCTCGCCGAGATTTGCAACGGGAAGACTTTTCGTTCAATCATTGCTTGATAAAGAATTATTAGTCTTATCCGTCGTTGTCTTTAACATGAGTATTCAATTTCTGTGGTGCTGGAGGTACTGGTGGGCTGAGTACTTGGTGGTGGTTCTGGTGGTGG
>NW_022987054.1:0-9377 GCF_010093935.1 Zasmidium cellare ATCC 36951 | reverse complement strand
GATGGAGCCGTGAAAATCACGTTCGATATTATGCTACGGTATTTGGGTCGCCGTTCAGAGGGTGAGCATTCACTGTCTCCTTGGTTTCTTCAATGTTGTCCTGCCGACTCTCAAATCGCTGCTGTAAATATTTCAGGGCCTTTGTGGTCATACTCCACCATCTAAACCCCAATGTACATGATGCCGTGACTACAAGGTTTACGCTCTGGACAAGTTCCCAAATCGATGAACAATAGCAGGAACCAACCCATGTGTGACTGTGTTCGTTAGTCACAGGAAGCAGGAGAACTGAGGGGAGATAAGCTCCACTCAGTCACGTGACTCTTGACAGTGATGCCTTAGGCATCCATCTCGGTCTGCCCATCTGGACTGTGCAGAAGTATCCTGGAGTTGCAAAAACACAATATCAGGCCAACCACCCGCAAGGCGAACAACGTGAATCAGAGGCACCTAGATTTAAGCTGCACAAATCGACAGAAAGTTCCTCAGGCCCGGACTTGAGGCAGGAAACATCAAGTGACTTCAAGCAATCAATGGGTCAAGAGTCCAGCAAACAAGAATCGAATGGGCGGGAATCGAACGAAGAAGGATCGAATGAGCGGGAATCAAACGAACAAGAGTCCAACAAAGGACCAAAGAGTCAGGTATCTGGGCCGAAAAGTGACGAACAGGAGCCAGCAGACTTCAACAGGGGAGGACTAGCATTCGTTCCATCGGTGCACAAGGAAAGAGCACCGGTTCAATTGATCTAGGGAAACTTCGGCGACATGGGTGATGATAGGGTTGCTAAATTCTGGGAACGTAGTCTGCTAGGACAACTTTTCCAGACTGATTACATCGAGGACCACCTTGCCATTTTCGTGGCTGGTATTAATTGCATTCCTCCTCACCTACCAAAGAGAAAGAAACGCATGTACCATTACTACGATCCTGATCTGTGGAACGGTGACGAAGACGACGAAGATGACGAAGATTTCGTCAACGAGGAACATACTCAGACCGACTCAGAGGGGGACAGCTCAGAAGGGGACAGTTCCAAAGAGGAACTGGCCAAAATCACGGAAGAAGGGCAAAAAAGGGGCAGGGAAAGCCAAGACCAGAAGGCGCAGTAAAGAGCTGGTAACGGAGAGCCTAGAAGAATAAGATGAAACAGATGCCAAGAGTGAAGCTAAATTCGGCAAAGGGCGCAGACAGATAGTGCAGAACAGGATAGGCTGGCGAAGAAGAAGAAAATCCCAGCTGTGATTATGACTCATTGAGGTTCGTGGACCTAGAAACCTCAAATAGCTCTAGTGCGCTAAAACAAGGCTGCAGCGTCGGCTCGTATCCACGGAATTCCCGGCGTCCCCGACACGCACCCCTTGCGAACGGCTGCGCCACAGCGGACAGCCGCGAGCGAATGAGCGTAGAACTAGCCGAACAGCCCACTTCTTAAGAGCTCGCTCCCTGCTCCCTCGCTTCCCCGCTTTACGTTCTTGATTTCCTTACCTGAATGCATTTCGATTGCAATGCTTTTGAGGTTCTTGAAAGAGGCAACCCAACACCAAACCAAACAGAAATGTACGACGCGATGGTGAAGCCAATAAGACCGACGTATGCGGCGTACATGGCCATGTCGTCGAGCCCATACTTGCGACGTCGCTGAAGAAGTGTGATGAGACGGCATATGGTGACGAGGGTTCCTAACGATGTAGAAGTCGCTCCTGCTTTCGTCAGGGCCGTGCGTTGTGTTTTTGATCCCATCTAGCTTACCAACCACTATCAGGACGTTCCTGTCGGACATGCTAACCTAGAAGTCGGTATGCACGTCTTCCTAGCAAACTAGGGTGTCGACTCTCAAAATATATACTCAATATCGTGTTGCAGTAGCAAGAAGAGAGATACAACAGCATGGAGGTCATCTGGTGCAGTCCTCTCAGCGGAGCATGCATGATACGGTTACGCGATTGAGAGATTGGCAACGAATCGCATGATTTGCACCGAGAGAACGGAAAAGCTCGAGCTCGGGAACGGCAAGACAGCTTACCTCTGCTAGCGCAATTTCGCCTCTTACGGACATGCTCAGGCGCCTTACTTCCGTCTAAGTCGTTGCACTCTTGCTCGCTTGGGTCTCGTTTGATATTGACGACGTATACAGGACGGTCCAAGGGAAGACGCGAGCCTTTAAGGAAGCTCCAACGAACATGGGAAAACCACCATCCCGTCAAGATCCTGCCAAAATGCCATTGAAGCCGGAAGCCATACTTGCTTCATTTCGACTGGTACGCTTGCACTACTTGCACTCGACGGCGCAGGTGAGCTCACAAGACCAGGAACTTCCTCCGTCGTATCCAACTAAGAAACATGAGTTCGAGGCCGGCCCTCTCGAAGAGGCATGGTGCGAGGTGCTGAACATGTCGGACAAGAAGAAGAAAGCCTCGTGGGCACGTGATCTAACGACGACGACGACGACGACACGAAGAGCAGTAGAGGACTTGAGCGAGCCTTGAAACAGACTTGATAAATACACAGTGTTGTAGTAGCACACAGTACTAAGTACAGTACATGTCTGCGGAGTGAGAGTAATTAGTAGCTTCGTTGTTTCTACGGGCAGAGATGTCGGAGCAGACAAGCATTTCTACGTTGCTTGTCATTTACATGACTTTTCATTTCCGTTCGAGTGTAGTATTGGTTTGCCTGTCCAGGTTAGTCGGTACACAGATGTTCTTGGGGGTTTGAGAAATCAGTCCAGGTATAATTCTGTTCTATTCTTGAAGGCTTAGCAAGGAGTTGAGGGTAGCTGTGCGATACCTAGTACAATATCTGTAACGTTCTTCTTGCAAAAGAAAGAAGACCAAATGTCGAGCGTTACAGTAACTATCCTCCGGACAGTGTCCGCTCTTGTCGCAGTTATACTCGTCTTAAGTTATGTGTGCCTTGGCTATGCGAATGGAAGTCTTGGCACAACTTGAGCTTGTAGCTTCGTATTCGGTCTTCTCTCTGCATCCGGCAGTCGGATAAAGTCGGCAATATCCGTAACAACTTACACTGCTAGCCAAAGCGCTAGGACGATGATGCTGCGTGTCGGCCGCGATGCTGACGCCTGCACCTCGATCCGCGTGTGTCATGGTTGGCAACAAACTTCAGGACAAGTTCATGCATTAGAACGTCTAAGGTAACCATCGTGATTTGCTCGGCGATAGGATTCGCCTCGCATCAACATACGTATAAATATAGTAGGTACCGTGTGGTAGTTTCTGCTGCCATTGATGTCTCTCAAGCCTAGCACACACGAAATACTGTGGCAATGGAGATTCAACCCTCTTTGGACTTCACCAGCAACAACAGCCAAACTCGAGGCGACATAAAGTTGCCTTTGACCTCGTGTCAACGCAAACGCACAGTCTGCCGGAGACGTGGGGACATGACGGAAGCCCAACTAAAACTGAAGCGCCAGCAAGATCGAGATGCGCAAAGCCGGAAAAGGCAACGCATACGAGAGAGCAATCAACGCATGGAACACTTGGAAAAGGTTGTCGTTGAAATGAAGCGTGAACTTGTGGCAGAGAAGAACAGATGCACACAGCTGCAACGGCGCGTCCACCAACTTCTCGCGACAATCAGTTACCGGACTGCGGATGTCGGAAATGTTCAAACCATCTCGTTGGAGCGTCTGCCACTTTACACGCAATGCTTCCCTCGGGGCCCATTGTCAGCATCCATCCCGGATTCACAAGCTTCTACTTCTCCCCGCGAGTGGTTAGTAAATTTGGGTGGCTCGCGGGGAAGGACTCCTCTAACGGAAGAAGCTTGATGCCTATGTTCGCGCGATCAAGCCAGTCCTTGTCAGTCTGGAAGGGGTATTGAGACGAATACAATCACATATTGACTCCTTTAGAGCGAACAGTGTATACTGGATGACCCTCCATAGCGCTAAAAGACTCGCACGTTAGTTTTTCGTTTATTCAGGTAGGTAGGGAAGAGCGCCTGTGTTCTGCGAACATGTGAAACATACTGAAAACCTCCAAATAGGATATGTATCAGTTTCTTTTATGTAACGAAACACTCGTGGGTCGAATCTTGCGCGATTGTATTGTGCGGCTAACATAAGTCCGAGCTCGGACGGATGATCAGTCAAGGTGCACAACACCCATGGAAACACGGCAGTTAGCATCTTTCAAGTTATCTATCTTCCAAGTGGACTAGGTCCAGATAGGCGCAAACGCCAGATCATCGTCGGCGCGGGACCTGCGCCGCAGTCTTAGCCTCGCCGAAGCTGCGTATTGAGTAAAGTTATGATACGATTGTCAATTACGATGTTTCAATTTTTTCGAACGAGCATTCACTCGACATGTCTGCCTCGGAAGAGCGGCATCGGTCAGAACAGGCAATGTCGTCTCTCATCAATACAGCAGTATATGTCCTCCACATCCAGAAAAGTTGGTGTTGCTAACTATCAATCTGGCGCAATTTGGGATTCTTCTTTGCTATACCACCCGAGACTTTGAGAGGCGGACGCAGAGGTATGTACCTATGAAGCATTGACGACTAGGTATACCAACTATAGTGAAAATCTATGTACACGGCAACAGGAGTATATGCCTACGTCTCGAGTATTTCTCGTAAAGACATCTGTGATCTGTGGAGTACTCAAGTCATATCATTGGAATTTTGGACAACATACAAAAGCCACTACAACACAACGCCAAGTCTACTTGGCACAATACTGCAGTCAATAGATAAACAGTTGGCCAGAGATGTAGCTGCATTAGTTGTGCTCATTGGCTTCCCTTGTATTAGCGACAAGCTAGCCGTGGCAGTGCTCGGGGGCTAGTCTCCTCCATGTCGCGGTAGTCTTTCGCGGTTGAATCATCTCTGGCGATCCCACTCGAGCTTTCATCTCCGGAGTCGGGACTGATAACACATATAGAAAGACGCTCTGGATTTTCACCTTGCAGATCCCCGTTCTTTCCCAGCTCACCATAGCCGGGTTATATTTGAAAAATGGCAATGAATAGCACCCCACGAATTGGTTACAACACCAACGACAGTGTTAGATCTTTAAGCTGGAATGATGTCTCGGTGACCGTGAAACCACGCAGAGCGCATTCACAAGACATTCTAAGAAACGTCAGTGGCATCGTTCAAGCCGGCGAGATGATGGCGATCATGGGACCCTCGTAGGTGCATACCAAGCATTCACCTCTGTTTTTGCTTACATCTCCCGCAGCGGATCTGGTAAATCGACACTTTTGAACGCTCTGATGAATAGGCATAGCAACCGCTCGACGAAGATATCGGGCGGCCCTCGAATCAACGGTCTGGAAGTGGAGGCGTCATACATGCACCAACTGTCGACGTACGTGGAACAGGACGACGCTCTTTGCGGATCTTTGACAGTACAAGAGACGCTTCAGTTTGCGGCCCGCCTGTCGCTCAAGCTCAGTCCGGCCGACGAGCAGGCGCGTGTGAACTTTCTCCTGGACGCATTCGGACTGAGCCATCACGCCGGGACAATTGTGGGCACTGCGGTTAGGAAAGGAATCTCCGGAGGGCAGAAACGACGGGTCAGCATTGCCGCACAATTAATTACAGGTCCTAAAATCATTCTCCTCGATGAACCAACATCTGGCCTGGACTCACAAGCAGCATTTGAGATCGTCAAGCTCGTGAAAAGAATTACCATGGAGTACAAGGTATGATGAAGGCGCTCATATCGCGACCTACGACGGCTGACCTTCCCCACGCTCATGACAGTGGTCGCTATCCATCAGCCTTCAACGGCAATCTATGAGATGTTCGACAAGATTCTGCTGCTGACGCACGGCGTCACAGCATTTAACGGAAGCATCGCCGAAGTGCAACCATATTTTCGCGCCGTGCAAAGTCCTGTCCCCCCATTCACTAATCCTGCTGAGCACATTCTTGCGTACGCAAATACAGGTTTTGGGCAGACTTTACCTGTCGTACGGAATGCATGGTTGAGATCGTCGCAGATCCAGACGACCAACACGGAAATGGAGTATGCAAATGTCAAAGCTTCAATTGAGCCGCAGGTGCCGGATCAACAGTCCTACGTCCGGCCGGGATTCGTGGTGATCACGAAAACTTTGATCCATCGGGCTTTCATCAAATCATACCGGGACGTGGTGGCCTATGGCATCCGCATGGCCATGTATCTTGGCCTGGCGATCATGATGGGGACCATATGGATTCGACTGCGCCCAGTGCAGGAGAACATCCAAGCTCTCACCAACGCCATTTTCTTCAGCGGCGCATTCATGTCGTTCATGGCGGTTGCCTACATCCCGGCCTTTCTCGAAGACCGCGCGCTTTTTACTAGAGAACGCGGAAACGGCCTGTACGGACCTACTCCATTCGTTATTGCCAACTTCCTCACGGGCGTCCCCTACCTGCTGGCTATTGCGCTCGTCTTTTCCCTCGTTGTCTATTGGCTGTGTAACTTCAATCCGACGGGACACTCTTTTATTATCTGGACCCTCTGGCTCTTCCTCGACCTCCTTGCAGCGGAGTCGCTGGTCATACTTATCAGCTCGTCGGTACCTGTCTTTATCGTGGCATTGGCCGGGACTGCGTTCGCGAATGGGCTGTGGATGTGTACAGGTGGGTTCCTCGTTCGCCCTCAGACGTTGAATCCATTCTGGCGGTACTTGTTCCACTATATCGACTACCAGTCCTACGTATTCCAAGGCATGATGGTCAACGAGTTTGGAGACCGAAATTATTCTTGTGCAGCGCAGGAAGTGGGCCGCTGCTCATGCATTTATCGTACAGAGCTAGAGGAAGAGTGTTTGATTGCTGGACGAGGTGTGTTGGAGCAGTACGGATACGACGATCGTCAGACTGGGACTTGGGCGGCAATCTTGATCACAATAATCGTTGTCTATCGAGTCTTAGCATGGGTAGTGTTGTGGGTTCGCCGGCGTTGATGCAAAGAGAATGACGCGTGATCGATCAGCCAAAGTCTTGCGTCGGAGTAGTCAGTTGTCCCATCACCCAAAAAATCCAGAAGCGCGATGCACAGCGCACATGCCGTACGTCCGCTTAGTCATTACACAGTTTCTTCTATGTAACTTCTCGTACGTAGGATGGAGGAGGGCCAAGAGGAAGGCTCAAAAAATAAGGCAGAGTGCATCCGGGTGTACCGAATGTGGCGAAATGGCCGACCCTACCCTTCGGCAGATCATCTCGTCTGGCGCCACCTCTGCCTAGATCGCGCTCGGAGTCTCGGGCCTATTCAATTGACTCTCCATCTTATTCCGAGTGTTTGTTAGAGACAAAAAGCGGGCAGGGTTGCGACAGAAAATGACTTCGCGTTTACCTCGCAATTTTCGCTTCTGTCGAGACCACTTGCTCGTACGCCCACAGACGCTGCAGTACAACTCGTATGAACCTCATAACTCACCAACACATTCCTTATTCACTCCGCCTAGAATGTTACGATTTTGGTACGTCTCCGGCGCGATTGTGGATGACTTGCAGGGTTTAGAAGGTGGTGAAGGAGGCGAAGAAGAAATTCTCAGCTCAGCAGTACGGTGACCTGTAACTAAGCTTGAATACTCACGGTGCGCCCCGAGACGAGCGTTCCAGATACACAATCTTCTGCCTCCGTAAATAGAAACAAAGACTGGTAAGCACGGAGGCATGGCTTCTGTCAGGTAGTGCTGAGCCCCCGGTCGTTCAGCATTCTCTTCTTCTCCACCCCTCTGTAACCCCTTAGCTAGTCTCTAGGTGAATTATCCGCTAGAGTGAGGAGGTCGACAGCAGCTCCTTACACCGCAAGAGGAGAGGGCAATGCCGTACAGTATGTTTTCTCAGGTCATAAATCTCGCCCTCTGAAGAAGGCTTCTAGAGTATCGTGTCGCAATCTATTCCTATGTAGGTTTAATCGCTGCTCGAACGCATTAGACAGTTGAAGATAATCGTCACTTTATGCTCGACAGAGGTATACCTCGCTTATCCTCTTTCCTGTTGTCTCTAAGCCAATTGAGCTTAAAGATAAGCATTTCGTAAGTCGCTTCACCTCGAATGGTGTTTACGTCGGCCTGGAAGAAGTTCGCTTGTTCTAAGGTCTCGGCCTAATCTTCTATTAACGTCTCTCCTTGTATCACGGGACGCACTATGTCCCGGGACGCGTGGACCGAGGTCTTCCCTTTTATAACGCATTTTGATTGAATTGTCAATCCTGATACATCCTCCTGTTAGATCAGTATTCCTTTTCAGTCTACCCAAGTTTCGTGAGATAATATGCTTCGTACGTAGGTCGATAGTCCGATTTTGTTGTCGGTGTCAGGATTTCTCGGATCTTGGATCGTCGTTTACTCGGCCCTCCCATGCGTTACTGGTATCTCGACTAGAAGAAGAGTTGATTCGTATTTAGAGAGGCTGTGTGGAAATTTTAGAGGAGTTCTGAGACGAGTTAATAGTGTTGTCGTCGAAAAGGATGTAAAATGGTAGCTCAGAAAGTGGCGTCCGAAGTGGCTTTGTGGCGCTTTGAGTGGCGCATTGTTTAGAGATTCTGGAAGGTTCTAAGGACACGTCGCATGGTCGCTCGCTCGAGCACCACGAGAGCGTCGCTGCGCTCTTCCTCTCCCTCCCATTCCCACCCCTTTCCTTTTATAGTAAACGCTTCACATTATGGATAACGCAAGCCGAGCACTAGCGCAAGGTGCTCCCCCCGACGTACCTAACTCGTATCGTGCCCTTGCAGATCACAGCGGGGTGCCTCGCTCCACACTCCACTATCGCGCCCACGGACGACGCTTAATCGAGGAGAAGGCCTAGAGTCAACAGTACCTCACAGCTGGCGAAGAGAAGGCGGTCGTCGGATTCTTGCTGCAAATGTCAGATCTCGGACGTCCCGTTCGCATCAAGCACATACCTTCCCTCGCTTTTAGTGCGACACGTCACAGACCGACCTCTACCAGACCAGCAAAGCCACCGGGTAAGAACTGGGCGAAGGGTCTCGAGAGCCGCCACCCGGAGCTTAAATCGAGAAGAGTCGGTGCGTTAGACTGGAAACGCCATGGAATACACATCTACCCGAAAAGCAAGCATTGGTATAAGGTGATCGAGCCGCTTCTTCGAGATCCAGCCATACTTGCCGAGAATGTCTACAACATGGACGAGACCGGCGTCATGCTTTCCATGCATAGTTCCGTCAAGGTTCTCGTGGGCAGGGATGACATGCAGAGCCACAGAGGTGTACAGGTGAATCGCAGTACTATAACCGCGATCGAATGCATTAGCGCCGACGGTAGGTATCTGAACCCTATGGTCATTTGGCCTGCTACTACTCATCGAAGTAATTGGACTACATTTCCTACTCCCGGCTGGCACTACGCGTGCTCTGAGTCGGGGTACACCGATTCCAACAT
>NW_022987053.1:0-9539 GCF_010093935.1 Zasmidium cellare ATCC 36951 | reverse complement strand
GACCATGCCTATTGCGACCGCGACGGTGACTCTGCAGGGGTCATTCTGGCACGGAGGGTCGCGCAGCGACCTGCAGAGGCCGTCGCGGCCGCAGGCAGACGTGTAATGCACCGTGATACGACTGATTTCCAAAAATTGAGTTACTCGCTATGTTCGTGTCTTTTTTTTCCAATGCGCCATCGAGTATGATACAAAATACTCCGTTAGTGACTGAGGCATATTACGTAAGACTATAGGGGCAACTTCTCGCCTTTGCAGATGCGATGTTTACACTAAGCTGTACGGAGTGACTATGCAATGTTCACGAGCTGATAAGCACCCGTAAGCACCTCGTTTCAATTGCAGCTTATCAAATAATCGCGACTACGTACTAAGGCTGGGTAAAACATGCTATTTTTAGGGCCAATATTGATCTTTTTATGAACATTTGCGTAGACGAATAACTCTCAGGATCGCCTGTGCTCGACGCTCAGTCTACGTCTTAAGTTGAGCCTCTAGCCTGTTGAGATCAATACTGCACCGTCTCTACCGGGTCATGAGAGTCGCACACTCAACTCAACGCGAACAACATGGCTTCCCCAACGAGCCCAGAACCTATCGCCGTCATTGGCATAAGCTGCAGTTTTCCCGGCGACGCTTCAGAGCCGTCCCGTCTTTGGGATGCCCTGTCCGAAGGAAAATCAGCATGGAGCGAGGTGCCCGAGGAGCGTTTCAATATGAAAGCCTTCCATCATAGTGGAAATGCTCACCCTGGTACGACCAACACCACGGGAGGCCATTTCCTGAACCAAGACATCGCCGCTTTTGACTGCAGCTTTTTCGAGATCAAACCTGTAGAGGCTCAAGCAGTGGATCCTCAACAACGCCTTTCGTTGGAGCTGGCATACGAAGCATTCGAAAATGCCGGCTTAACACTTCGCCAGGTTTGGGGCTCTCGTACCGGTGTTTATGTTGGTCAGTGGAGTTCTGACTACAGCGAAATCCTGGCGCGAGATCCAGAATACCAGGAGCTCTACCATACCCTTGGCATTGGGCCTGCTATTACGTCCAACCGCGTGTCGTACTTTTTTAATTTGCGGGGTCCCAGTTTCACAGTCGATACCGGCTGTTCTGCAAGCCTCGTCGCGTTACACAACGCTGTCCAAAGTTTACGAAGTGGCGAAAGTACAATGAGCGTCGTCACTGGGGTCAATCTCTTACTGGATCCTCAGCGCTTTACTTATCAAAGCAAGTTAAAGATGTTCTCACCAGAAGGTCGCTCGTTTTCCTTTGACGAGCGCGCCAACGGCTATGGCAGAGGGGAGGGCTGTGGTTGTGTCGTATTAAAACCACTTTCTTCGGCGCTTAAAGATGGCGATCGAATCCGGGCTGTTATTCGCAATTCAGCGTTGAACCAAGACGGTCGAACACCCCAAGGCATTAGTGTGCCTAGTGGAGAGGCACAGGAAGAAGTAATCCGCGCGGCATATGCAGAGGTGGGGCTTGACCCAACTGGAACGGACTACGTCGAAGCCCACGGGACTGGCACAGCGGTCGGCGACCCTATCGAGGCTCAGGCAATCGCTAACGTCCTCGCTCTGCCCCGAAAATCAAGCCAAGGGCCACTGGTCATTGGATCTGTTAAGGGAAATATTGGCCACACCGAGAGTGCCGCTGGTATTGCAGGGCTGATTAAGTGCATTTTAATGCTCGAAAATCAAGCTATACCCCCGCAAGTCAATTATCAAAGCCCAAATAAGGCTATCCCGCTCGAAAGCTGGAACTTGAAGGTATAAAGGACCAACGTACTATCACAAGGTGGCCGCGGCCCCGGCTTACACATCACAGATACCGACCACGCTGGAGCCGAGAGCTCTCGAACGAATTTCTCTCAACAGGTGAGACCTCCCCACCTCTGGGAAAGGCGGGGGCTAACTAGCTCTGATAGTTTTGGATACGGTGGCACTAACGCTCACGTTATTGTTGATCTTCTACATGAGCAACGCCATTCCAGCAACGGCCTCACCGGCACTCGAAAGCTTGATGTTGACTACGCCACCAATGGTACCAATGGCATCTACGGCACCAATGGCATCAACGGCATCAACGGCATCAACGGCATCAACGGCACCAATGGCATCAATGGCACCAATGAGGGCCATTATGTTAATGGACACAATGGCATCAGAGACACACACGGGACTGAAACTATCGAAAGAACCAACGGTACCAACGGCACCAATGGATTGGACGGTGTTAAGATCACAAATGGCATAAATGGATCCGGCGGCGCAAACCTGAATGGCACCAATGGCGTTCTTAGCAGCAATGGCATCAATGACACAATTGGACACACCAATATTGGAGGTAGCTTGGCCCCATTAGCGCCCTCTAACGAGTCGCATGAGGCCACGGACCGACCGCGAGTATTCATCTTGAGCGGTGCCGAGGAGTATAGCTGTCATACGAACGCGGAAAGACTAGCACAGTACCTGGCAAAGCTGTCGGCCGCTGTGTGGGACAACGCCGATGACTTTATGGATCGCTTGGCCGTAACAATCAACAAGCGCACTGTTCATGACAGGAGTACTTCCGTGGTGGCTTATGACCTCGACGATTTACTTGCACAGCTCGACATCGTACAACAAACGCCCACAGCGGTCAGAGCACCATTTAAAGACTGCAGCGTCGGTTATGTGTTCGGAGGCCAGGGTGCCCAATACCATAATATGGGCCGGGAGATGATCAAGGATTGGCCCGCTTTTCGCCAGTCTCTGCAGCGGGCCAACGCCCATCTGCAAACGCTTGGCTGTACCTGGAACGTGCTGACCGAGCTCAGCCATGACAAACCCCACGATTCACATGTGGACGAACCGGAATATGGCCAGCTGCTTTCGACTGCCATACAGTTAGCTCTAGTTGACACGCTGACTGCTCTGGGCCAGCGTCCTACGTCGGTGGTGGGCCACTCCAGCGGCGAAATTGCTGCAGCTTACGCTGTGGATGCTCTCTCGTTCGAAGACGCGCTGACTGTCTCGTACCATCGTGGGCGTTTGACGTCTCAATTGATCTCCACTGGCGTTTCGGGAGCTATGCTCGCCGTCGGCACGTCTGCTGACACAGCGCAGGCATACGTGGAGCGGATAAAGAGCACGGGCACCAGCGATGTGAAGATCGCATGCTACAATAGCCCCGGGAGCGTAACGCTGTCGGGCAGTAACGGGGGTATTGAGTCTGTCGCAGCCCTACTTCAGGACGATAATATTTTCAACCGCAAGCTTAAGACAAAAGGAGCTGCGTACCATTCCGCAATGATGCATAGCATAGAATACGAGTACCGTTCAGCCATAGCGAGCATTAAGCCACGCCCACTGGCCGGGCAGATGATGTCGTCGTTGACAGGCAAAAAGCTGCCCGCTGGGTTTCTAGTCGATGCAGACTACTGGGCACGCAACCTGACCTCGCCTGTCCTATTTGCAGGAGCCTTGCGAGGTATGATGCAAGGCAGCGAGCCTGACGGACGGCATGACTCGGCACACCACGTCAATTTCCTTCTGGAAGTAGGACCTCACGCGCAGATGCAGGGCGCAGTCAAGGAAACGCTGCAACAGTTGGGATCTTCGATACGTGCTCACTACGCGACTTGTCTCAACAGGAAGTCCAGCGCGGCGGAGAGCATGCTGCGCGCTCTCGCCGACCTCTGCACCATGGGAGCGCCAGTCGACCTTCACCACGCGAATGGCGGCTTCCGGTCCCGTCCACTTCAAATTTTGAACGATGTGCCGCCGTATGCCTTCAACCACAAGAATAAATATTGGCACGGAGGCCGCGTCTCTCGCGAATTCACTCATCGTCAATTCTTGCCGCATGAGCTGCTGGGTAACCTGTCCGCCGACGTGAACCATACCGAGCCGAAGTGGCGTCGCTTCCTGCGACTTAAAGAATTGCCTTGGCTAAAGAACCACATGGTGCAGGGCCAGATTGTTTTCCCCGCGGCTGGATATCTTGCGATGGCGCTCGAGGCGATGCGCCGACAGGCTGCCTTCAAGACCGACGGCCAGTCGAAGACGGTTCTCGGCTATTCGTTCAGTAACTGTAGCTTTTCTCGTGCGCTGGTGCTCTCGGAGAACGATACGGACCGCGAGATCTGCCTGTCGTTGCGCCCGGAAACCCACAGCGCCAGGGCTTCGTTCCAGGAGTGGAAAGAGTTCCGAGTCTTCTCGATAAAATCCGACGCGAGCTGGACTGAGCATTGTCGTGGTCGCATCCGTGCCGTCACTGATAGTACTATGCTTACAGATCGTCTACACGACATCACCGAAGTCAAGCAGCACAGTGTCGCTGCTTTGTCGCATCACATCACCTCGACTCGTTTCTACTCAACCGCTCGCCAGGTCGGGATGGAATGGTACGCTCCTTTCGATAACGTGGTGGACTTGCAGGGACGATCAGATTCCTCCGTGACAAAGAATAAGATGCCAAGTCTGGAGGCCTCGACCCATCCCTTTGCAGATTCGCCGTACGTCGTCCACCCTGGGATGCTTGATTCTACCCTCTTCCACGGCATTTGCGCCAGTCTGCTAGTCGAACGAGAAGGCAAGACACCCGTGGTGCCTACTTTTATCCGGTCACTCGTCATCTCGACGGCTTTCGAAGTCTCAGCCGGAGCCGAGTTGGTCACATATGCCCTGGCCACGGAGAAGGGTACTAGCTGGGACGTCCAGGTGGAGTCGCAGAACCAGCCTATGATGAGCGTGCATGGGGTGAATCTGGCAGAATTGCCCGGGAGTGTTAAGATGGAGACAACACGACAGTTGGCTCACAGCCCAGAGTGGGTGAGTCATTTTCCGAGCAGCACACAGGCGCAGATCGTAGAAACGTGCAACTCGGCATTGTCTGTCAAGTCCGCCCGCAAGGTCAACGATGCGCTTACAGCTGAGGTCCGCGCTCACGTGAAGCGGGCTCTGGACCAGGTGCAGACACACCAAGTCGCGGCGGGCTATCAACAGTTGTGGTACGCGTGGATGCAAACCTTGATGGCTACTCCGTTTGATCCCATCGAGTCAGGTGCAGTGGAGGAGCAAGACGTGAAGATGTCCGAGTCAATCGCCCTTTTCGAAGCCGTGAAGATCATTGGCGACAAACTGCAGGATTTGCTCGTCGGCACCGCAAATCCCATAGCCCTCCTGACTCCGAACGATCTGCTCGGCAGGTTGTATTCTGAGCCTCGGAACCAGCGCTGCTATGAGCAGATCAACGCGTACTGCAAGACGATGGGCCTACACAACCCATCTCTCCGTGTACTAGAGGTGGGCGGTGGAACAGCCTCTGCCACTCTGCCCTTGCTGCAGGCAATGTCGCATGAGGGCAATCCACTGGTCGCACAATACGACTTCACGGATATATCCACGGCATTCTTCCCTGCCGCCACCAAAAAATTGGCCGAATACTCCCACATCGTCGATTGCAAAGCATTTGACCTACAGGAGCTTCCTGAGACCCAGGATTTCGAACTCGGAAGCTACGACATTGTGATCGCATGCAATGTCGTCCACGCCACCCCCAGCATAGCGACTTCTTTGGAGCACCTCCGTCAGCTGCTTCGTCCGGGTGGAACGTTGATTCTAATGGAAATCACCAAGCTCGAGCCGTTTTACAACCTCATCTTTGGCTCCTTGTCTGGATGGTGGGCGGGCGCCAGCGAGGGTCGGGTGACTTCAGCCATTCTCTCCGAGAACGAGTGGAAGCAGACACTCGAGAAACAGGGCTTTCAACCGGACCCAGTCTTCGTGTCCGACTACGCCGCCTCAGAGGGCGGATCCATCAGCGTTATCCTCGCCAAGACTCCGGAAGAGCATAAGCCGGATTTGAGTGAACTTTCGCTTCACTTCGCGAGCGGCAAGCTCGACGCTGAGGCGGAGGGGGGCCTTGAAAACGTGGCTGAACAGCTCCGCAATCGCTTGGGCACTGCCGTGCGCCAGGTAACCATTGGCGGTTTGGAGCACATCCACGACATAGCACGTACGGTGCTCATCTTGGGTCCGGACACGTGCGAAGCGCTGTCTGGCCGCATGGATGCTGCGCTTTGGCAGGCATTCCAGCGATGCGCACTGTCATGCAAGGCTATGCTGTTCATCACACGAGGCGCTACAGGAAAGACTCCCGTGCCGAATGGAGCGTTGACGCTCGGCTTCGCTCGGTCCATGAGGTTGGAACAACCAAACACCCGTTACATTACGCTCGATCTTGATCCGAGCGTCCCTTACGGCGCCAACGAAAGATTGAGTCACTTGCTAACGCAGCTCCTAACCTCTGAGACCATGGATTTCAAGCGCCCGACCGCCAAGGTGGATTGCGAGTTCGCCGAACGGGATGGACAAATCCATGTCAACCGGCTCTTCAACAACCCAGAGCTCGAGCGATACGTTGAACAATCCATGGCACGCGCCAAGCCGAAGCCGACGATGTTCCTGGACCGCTCGAGGCCACTTAAGGTCGAGCTCGGGGTCCAAGGGCTGCTGGAGACGTTCCGATGGGTGGATGACCACGAGAGCGCGCGTGCCCTGGAGCCGGACGAGATCCGCATCGAGGCTCGCGCAGGCAGCATCAACTTCCGCGACGTGCTCATCGCCACCGGCGAGCTTGGAGCCTCGGCAAGCATGATGAACGACTGCGCCGGCACGGTGCTTGAAGTGGGCAGCGACATGAGGTCGCGATACGTGGTTGGCGACCGGGTGTGCAGCTACCACGCTCAGGCCTATAACAATTATCCTATCGCTCATGGCGACGTGTGCACCCGCATCCCAGACAACGTCTCGTTCGCGCTAGGCGCATCTCTGCCCATTGTTTGGGCGACGACATACCACTCGCTAGTCAATGTGGCCAGGCTGCAGACGGGAGAATCTATCTTGGTCCACGCCGCTGCTGGCGCCGTTGGTCAAGCAGCGGTTATCCTGGCTCAGCATCTCGGCGCCGTTGTATATGCCACTTGCGGATCACCGGAGAAACGCGCGCACGTCGAAAGCCTTGGAGTGCCGCCCAGTCGCATCTTCACCAGCCGATCGACCATCTTCGGGCCGGCGCTCCGTGCTGCGACCGACCAAAGGGGCGTTGATGTCGTGTTGAATTCATTGAGTGGTGAATCGTTCCGAGAGTCCCTAGAGTGTATGGCGTCCTTCGGGCGCTTCATCGAGATTGGCAAAAAGGACTTCCTGGACGATGCGCTGATGCCGACCAAGTTCCTGCTACGTAATATTACCTTTGCTTGCGTGGACTTGACGCAGATGATCGCCGAGGACAAGAACCTCGTGCAAACTTTGCTCAAGAACGTAGTCGACCTGGCCGCGACGGGGAAATTGAAGCAAGTCAGTCTCCAAACGTACAACCTGGGCAACATCGAGAGTGCGTTCCGACTGCTCACGGCCGGCAAGCACATTGGCAAGGTCGTGTTGACTATGGATCAGGAGGAAAAAGTGCCGGTACGTGCATGCTCCCTCTATTCCCGCCCAAGCTTAGAAGGTTACTAACATGACTGTGTGTGCAGGCACTTCCGGCAGCCACCAGCATCCCCAAGCTACAGCCCGAGGCCACGTATATCTTAGTGGGTGGCTTCGGAGGTCTAGGCCTACGTCTTATCCGCTGGCTAAGCGCGAGAGGTGCGCGCACCATCGTTACGCTGTCGCGATCCGGGGATAAGTCTCCCATTGCACGTGCATGCATCAAGGAGTTCGCCGCGCAAGGGGTCAAACTTCTCGCGAAGGCTTGTGACATCTCCTCCAAGGAGGCGGTGGGCGCTGTCGTCAGGCACCTGCACGCCGTCGACAGGGTAGGCCCGGTTCGTGGAGTCATTAATGCCGCTATGGCGCTTGAGGTCAGTGAAGCCGAGACGCACTAAGCTGGAGGAAGTACACCGCTGACTTGACGCCCTTCGACGAACAGGATACAGTATTCGAACAGATGACATATGAGCAGTGGACGGCGGCGTTGGCTCCCAAGGTCGCCGGCACTTGGAACCTACACGACTTCTTGCCAAGCGACATGGACTTTTTCGTTGCCCTATCCTCCATCGCTGGCATGAGCGGACACGAGGCTCAGGCAAACTACACGGCAGCCTGTACTTTCCAGGATGCCTTCGCCCATTACCGACGGAGCCGAGGCCAAGCCGGGTATTCGATCAATGTTGGGGTCGTTGGCGATGCTGGCTTTGTCAGTGAGACTCCAGCGGCGTTGACTATCATGCAACGCCAGGGCTTCACTACCATTACAGTCGCCGAGCTTCTTGCAACCCTCGACTATGTCCTCTCCTCGAGCGGAGCGGAAAGTCAAGCTAGCATCGGTTTGATCCCCGAAGTCGGCAAGAACAAAGCTGAATGGTTAATTCAACGCCGACTTGCACATCTGGTTCAGAACTCGGCTTCAGCGAATGCTTCGTCGGACGATAGTGGCGGCGACGCGGATCTGCTAGATCAGATCAAGCGTGCCAAGACTGCACAGGAAGCTCTCGAGGCCGTCAAGAGTGCTGTACTGGTCGAGTTAAGCAAACTGACCGTCACTCCCGTCGACAACATTCAGCCTCACCGGACACTGGACGCATATGGCGTTGATTCTTTGGTAGCAGTCGAGTTCCGCAACTGGATCGTGGCAAAACTTTCCGCTGACCTCTCTCTCCTGCTGATCCGCGAGTCCAAAAGCATCGAGGACCTTATTCGTTTGATTGCTGGAACTTCAAGATTGGTTGCAAGCAAGGTTCAGCAAGAGGTGCTAAAACTATCGTGAGAGCTGCTCCTACGTATGTGTGAAGGAAAAAAAATCATCACATTTGTGCATGGGCCTAGTCAGCACGGGGATCGTAGGCTACGTGCCTAAGTCTTTTCATGATTGACGAATTCAAGTTCACGAGACGTTGAATCAGCACGTCCTTTGTGGCGGAGAAAATCTACTCCCTTAAAATATCATGCTCTAACGTCCTTCCCCGCGTGCCGAGGCAATTACATCATGTGACTCGAGCCATCGTGAGCCGCGCCACATCTCGTCTGTCTCGCTGCTCTCGCAGTCCGGCCGAAACGGGCCCGAGTACGTCAGTTGGACGCGAAACTTAAGCGCACTCTGCATATTACTGCAGAATCTTGACTGTGATATGGATTTCAACGAATATCACATGATGGGGCGTGTGGCCGCATAAGCGACTATGACCCATCATCAACATCGTGCCTTCTCGTAGACCTGCCTGTCTAGTGACACACTCTCTAGTTGAAGTCTACTCTGATGTCTGCAACTCTACGTCAAGTCTGAGGAAGGACATGGCCCCGGACGCTTGACTAATAACAAGTGTATTTAGGTAAGCAGATGAGCAGCTTCCTCGATACTCATGCGGCAGCCACAGAATGTCGCGATCTTGATACCGGATCAATTGACCGTGAAGAGCCAGGCGTATTGAAGGTAGCACATCAATGCTTTGCAAAGCCGATGTTGAAGATTGGCAGCGCCACATTTGCCACCCACTGGGGTATATAGGTCAGGCATGCTCCCACTTGATAGATCCATCAATCAACTCACCTTTG
>NW_022987052.1:0-10372 GCF_010093935.1 Zasmidium cellare ATCC 36951 | reverse complement strand
CGGTTTCCTTCTTCGAAGACAGATAAATAGGAACAACCCGCATGGACCCACAAGGGAGCTATATCGGTGTAAGAATGAATAATAATAATAATCAATCAAGCGTCAATTGGCCGCACTCCACTGGGCTCGAAAGTCGCCGCAAACGAAAATGGGTGCATTTGCACAACAATGCCACGTGTGGTACATTTATCCTCCGTGGATTGGTCGAGACGTGGGTCTGATAAGTTAAAACGCGCTTGTCGGGTGGTCTTGTTCAAGTCGCATTTCATTTGACGGACAGAGCAACCAATTCACCAGGATAGAAGCTTCGGAGCTGTGCTAGTGGCTCTCGAAGATCGAATACACTGCCACTCACGAAGACGAGACTCAATGATATAGGCTACTCTTCTCACTGTACATTGAATAGCCTGGTACAGAGAGACCGTTGCGAAAATTTGTCTTCCGCAACATGGTATCACGGGTTTCATAACTTGGCTTAGCAGACAGAAGCCAAGTGAGGACATGTATGAGACGAACTAGGACATGGACAGGCGAGGAGACTTTCTACATGTAATATAGAATCGACCTAAGCAAGCCGCGGAAGAGAAGTAGGTAGCTGGGCGCTACTGCTAGGCTCTGTCTTGACTGAAGAAGCGTTGAAAACAATCACCTACTTCTATTCTTCGCTCAACTCCCACACTGAAGCATGTCCTGGCCTGGAAGTCGAGTGTATAGAGGATAATCCAACAAAGGCTAGAAGCCATATGTAGATTGTCGCCAGAGATCCCACGTGGAGTGACGGAAGCCCCCAAGAGCAGCGAAGTCACTGGGAGCTGGCCTACTCGCTCGCGGTGGAACGACCGCCTTTTGATTTGGCGCAAGGGCTTGCAATCATCGGGCGTTAGGTCCAGGGACTTTGGGCTGACAAGGCGCAAAGTCGGACTGATCGTGTCGTCGTTAGCGCCGGCTGGCGGTGTCCCCAAGTCTCACCAAGGTGTGTTGGTGTAAGACGATGAGTCCACATATAGTCCATGTCGAGACACTTTTACTTACCATTGGCGGGTTCAGTTTTGAACGGGACCAACCTCTCTACATACTCCTCATCCCCGTAGTGAAGGCAGATGAAGTCGTCTCGCCAGCTCACAATAGCACCCGCGTCGTGCTTTGCTACTCTACGCGGCATGCTGGCTGTCCATGTGCTGGCAGCCTCCTCGTTCTTGGCTGCCTGATCATACCGTATGACACGCTACGATGTTTGTAGCCCTCCCTTCTTCCCTCTCTCCCTCCGTCTATACATAGTTTGAATCCGTCGCGAGTTACCCAGCAGCTTACTGACAATCCTACGATGTTACCCACGAATCGATACTCTAGCTTAAGGTCCGCAAGCACAAGGCAGACTTGACACCCAGCGACGTCCCACGGAGAATCGGCATTTGGACCTCCAGGTCTTATGTCCGATCAACGGGGCGATTGCTCCCATCGCCAGGAGAAAACATGCAGTGGGCGACACGCTCCAGCTGATAGCGACCATTGTGCTCCGTCTAGGTTTAGCACTTGCCTAGCGCCACTTCTCCGGCCGGCTCGCCGTGGGCTAAGGGCAAGCAGTAGACTACCTAGTAAGTATAGTCAGTTAATACAAGCTTGGCTATAGAATGTCTGAGACTCATCGATCTCTCCAATCTCTACTCGTGGCCTACGAATCTTGACCTGCGTATCGCCGCGGCCAAAGTAGATTGGTAAGCCATCTAAGTCCTAGATCAAAATCAAGGGTTGCTAAATTGGCTTCGTGAAGTCCTCCCAGGTGAAACGTGCTAACTTAGCTTTTCTCTATAGTCCAATTGGTCCTGTTCAGAAACGGAGATAACGTGGTGCTTTAACTTTATCCTATCGTGAGTGTCTTTTCATTTTAAGACGAAAGGCACAAAGCACTAATACGCAGCTAGCTTCACTTAGCCGTCTCTCGTAGGAGAATTCAAGCCCGAAGGAGCCTTCGGGTGGTGCGCGGCATAGTGTCTTGTCCTATAGGTACTGGTATTACTTTTTATGCCAGAGACTAAAGCTTTAACACTGGAGGAGCTTGTAAGTCTGTCTCGTTTGGTGCGCTACCGAAAGACTGACATAGATCTGTGCAGGACCAAGTTTTCAGCGTGCCGACCTGGAAACATTTAAAATACTGGCTTAAGGCCGCTGTAAGATAGATCAAAAGATTTGTCCTCTTTTAAAAGAATGTGGCGCCGTGCCGCCTCTTTACCAAGGCACTAAGAACTTAAATAAGTCTTGATCTGTAGAGGAGGTCATAAATATCGAATTTAAGACAGTAGCGTCAAGGTCTTACTCGCTGTCGAGAGTTGGGTTGACAGTCGGATGTAAAGCACCCGCAAAGCAGAGCTCGTCATAACATGATTATAAGTGTGACGCAACATGAGACCGCGCAACGTGAAAAGAGGATGACATCCCATGCTCACACATCGTTAAAAGCGTGTTCTAATGCGACTACCTGTCGCAGTCAACTAATTCAAGAGGAACATCAACCAACCCTCTCCTCCCAAGCTTCATTAATCGCCTTCCTTAACCCCTCCAACCCCTCAGCACTCGCCTTAATTACAATCCCCTCCCTCTCAAATACCGTCGACCTCAAAGCAAGCAACGCCAAGACTCCCCTTCCACCGCCGGTCATATTCCAAAACGGTGTGCTTGCCACTCGGCCTGACAGAAATCCAATGCATAACCCTCTGTCCATACTTGAAGTCCTCGCGATACACAAATTTCCAATGGTCGTTGTGGACGACTTTGGCCTTTCGCACGCCGTCTTTGCGGCGAGGAGGTGTTAGTTCAAGGTATTCGTCCCGTTCGGAGAGGCTTGCGGAGAAGTAGTGGCCGTTGCGGGAGAGGCGCAGGGCGTCGAGGAAGGCGCTGCCGCCGGTCGCTTGCACCGAGCGGATGAAGTCGAAGTCGATTGCCTGGATGTGTTCAGTTAATGTCGCGAGGGGTGTCTCGATGTCGGTACCTTTTGCTTCACGAACTGCGGAGGAGCAGCCACGATGCAGCTGTCCGAGGTTTCAAAGCTGGCAATTTGCGGCGAGAAAAGTATAGCAAGGACGGCCGCGACGATGGCGAAGATTGTGAGTCGTGATGGCATAGTGGATAGGTCCGTCAATAAGTCACTCGAAGGAAGATGAGGTTCAGGCGAGGTGGCGTTGAGACTGCTGTCTACTGAAGCTGACATACTTGCAGGACTTCAACTCCCTTCCTTTTCCCTAGACACCGATAGCAGTCTGAGACCTTCAAACGGCGCTCTTGCGTGTATGTAAGATTATGGAGTGCGACGGAGTGGAGCGGTATCGTACGTCCAATAAGCTGAAGCTCGAACCTATCAGGCACATTTTAGAACTCCTCATCTTCTCTCATTAGTCGAAGAGTCTTTGTGGTGCAAAGGTGGTATCGATACATGGGCGGTGGGCGTAGGAGGAATCGTCAAGATTTCTGGTAACTCGTGTGAGACGTGCACTCCAAGATTCACAAGAAGCACAGGCTAAATTGGTCCACCGAAACGAGCAAGAAGTAGCTTGTGTCGAGTGCAGTATAGACGTCGATGCAATTTGGATCAGCGTCTCGCCTTTCTCTGAGAACGCGCAGCGACATCGGTGCCGAGCTGAACAAGACGGGTATGGATTAAACAATCTCAAGTACTGCAATGCCAATAGCTCCCTGAAGGCACAACTCGAGATGGGCCGATGGAGTATATGAAAAGCAGGGGAAGATCCAAGGGTGAAATTGGCCAAAGCGGTACGAATCATAACGTAATGTTGCCTGCAGCTAACTTGACGGTCTGGCATGACGTCAGGGAGACAAGCCTTTCCCCACAATCCTCCCTCATTCCGTCACTTGCATTCTTTGTTCGAGGGCTCACAATCCCGATCGGCTCTTGTGGAGAGCAACCGCGAAAGTATTAGCACTGATGATATAGCACACTATCTTTCCAATGGTGACGATAATGACAGTGCTAAATTTTGATGAGATCTTTTGAGTTTCAGCCAACCAAGAACCTGAATAGGTGGATGCAAGTTCTGGGAATGGGATAATCTAAAGCTGGGGAGAACTTTCTTGAGCTCTACACCCGCAGAACTCAGCTGATTACATTGTCGCGGTCCACGTCTTGGAGTGCTCGACATCGTCCAGAACTTACGTGAATGGTCTAGACCTAGACTAGGGAGTTTCTGAAAACATCCTCTCCGGGTAAAGGAGAACTGTCAAGTTCCGCCCGAACTATTGACATTAAGTCTCGCAAAATTTACGAAGTCTGAAAACAGTACTAATGCTTTAAGGCCCTCTACATGATGCTCAAAAAGCCTCCTAGCGCTCAGAAGAAATGAGGTAACCAGTCAACATTGATTCATTTCATGGCTCCCGATTTGAAAATCGATGGTTTGAAGTGGTGTCTGTCGCAGTAGGGAGCGACGCTGAACTTAAACGCTTGTACGATTCTTTTCCCACGGGGAATATGAAGACCGATACAGCGTTGGCGCTCCACGATTGCTCTGGTGGCAAGTCTGGGCACCTGTGATCTAACAAGACCAAGGACCGCTTCCGCCACAGGATAGCAATAAAGCCAGAGACTATTTCAGAAGAATTTTGTTTACCTATGGCTTCTAATGCTTGCACCACGTTTCCCATTCCCTAATAGTTAAAATTCTCGCAGATGTCTAGAGCTAGATCGGGTGTGAAAGCTTTTCGATCAATGTGTTTTTGCACGTGATCCCATCACATTATTATTATCAGTAATACGGCTCGGGTCATTCACAGAACCAAATCAGCAAGCTCTAAAGTATGGAATGCGTGGATAGAGCTCACTGACTTTCAGCTTCGTTTGAGTTATTCAAGTGTACTGAACTTCGCGCAGCCTCTCACCTAGTGACGTTGTATTCGACACTTTGGCATATGTCATACACACGTATCGAATATCTAAGTGATGGGCGACTATGTTTATCGTGTCTAAACATGTAGTGATATCTCCCTTTAGAGATTTGTGTAGAGCATGCAACCGTCTTGATGTGGTGCTCTTGCCCAAGTTTACCACCTTCATTTACACCAATGTCTTGCCCATCAGCTCGTGAGCTGGGGCAGAATGCTCCCAATGAAGTTGTTCTCTCGAAAACTCGCTTGAAAATGTGTTTAGTGGTTGTAGTAGACGCAAACGTATTGTTTAATTCGCCTTTATGTTGAGTCATCGCTGGGTCCACCTACTCAGTTTTGAATTCGATTAGGCGATCTCCGCTCTCCAACCATCTCCTATGAGACAATGAAACTGCAAGCTGCGATGCTTGGTGGATCGTCCAGAATGTTCTCGAAGGTGCCAGCGAAGAATATCTCGCGGCTGGAGAGCTGAGCAAAGGTGATATCGTTGATCAGGCTTTACATAAGCCACTCTTATCTCATGCAATATCGGACCTGTGCTATTCATTCCATAATTGCTGCGCAGCTCTTCCCTGGCGCAATCCAATCACTTACCTGTGTGGCTTGCCTTTCTGGGTCAGTCCGCCATTCTCCGCGTGTCGCCCGTGAAATGCCTCCTTTTCTGTCACAACGCTACGACCAGTTACGTCGACAGTATGGAGCTCTTTCCAGCACTTGTGTAGTTGATTCGCCAATCACAAACGCAAAATTTCTATCCAGAAACAAGGATTTAGCACTTGTAGCTGCCGGTTTCTCCGGTGGTCAAGTAAGCACATCCTCGATCGAGACGCACTTCGGTGGAAGAAAAAAGTTTAGAAGGCTGACCCAGTTTATAGGGCAAGTCCGGGGTCGACGCAGGCCCTACGGCTCTTATCGAGGCCGGTCTTGCAATACAACTCCGCGATCACCTTCGATATAATGTCCACTATGACGATAAAATCCATTACTGCAACGACATTGTGCCGGACTCTGACCCGGATCATCGCGGTATGAAGAATCCTCAGGCCACCTCTGTCGTAACTCAGAAACTCTCCTCGCACATCTTTTCCCATGCTAAGGAGGGGCGCTTCGTCGTGACACTAGGTGGCGACCACTCCATAGCTATCGGTACAATTTCGGGCACCGCCAAAGCCACAAGGGAGCGTCTCAATCGCGACATGGCTGTCATTTGGGTCGACGCCCATGCTGATATCAACACACCTGAGACGAGCGATAGCGGCAACATCCACGGTATGCCATTAGCTTTCCTAACAGGGTTGGCCTCCGAAAAGGGAGGCAAACCTTTCGGCTGGCTTAACTCGGAGGAACTACGCATCTCGACTACTAAGCTTGTGTATATTGGCTTGCGTGATGTTGACCACGGCGAAAAGCGCCTCCTGCGCGAGAACGGCATCGCGGCTTTCTCAATGCACGATGTCGACCAATATGGTATCGGCAAAGTCATGGATATGGCTCTGGCATGGATAGGGAACGATACACCCATCCATCTTAGTTTCGATATCGATGCACTGGATCCCATGTGGGCGCCTTCGACAGGAACGGCGGTCCGCCGAGGCCTTACGTTGCGAGAGGGTAGTTTCATCGCAGAGTGCGTGCATGACACGGGAAGCCTAATCGCCATGGATTTGGTAGAGGTCAATCCAAGTTTGGAGCAGGAGGGTGCCGAGAAAACCGTTGAGGCTGCCATTTCCATTGTGCGTTGTGCTCTAGGTGAAACCTTATTATGAGTTAATAGTCGGTCATGTAGAATGTTTCTGTCGAGCAGTGCTCAGGAATCTAGGACCCCAGAGTTGGAGCTTAGTATAGACGAGCATAGCGTTCGAAGCGGGCTGCTCTCCACATATTTATCAACTACGACAGCTAGATTCGCCGGCGTTAAATATGTTATAGAAGTTATTGTTGAAACTAAAGCCTCCGACTACGTCACTGCTCGAAAACTGTCCCAAGATGATGACGAAGGGATACTGCACCCTGTTGTCTTCTTCTCTACGAATTATTCGCCTGCTGAGTGCATTTACTAGATCTACGGCAAATAACTGCTTCCTGTCGTTTGCGCGTTTAGGAAATGGCGCCCTGAACTTAAAGGTTCTAACTACCCTATCTACCGATCTATTCACCACTGCAATCTAGAGTACATTGCAGCTACAAAGCAGCTGAACCGCCGACAGCCCGTCGGTCTCAGTATCTGTCTCGGTCCAATTTCGTAATCAGTTACCGTCCGGGGAATTACCAGGGGAGAAGCGACGCTCTGACTAGGAGATCGAAAGATATACCTAAAGACGAGATAATGCCGGGATTGCAGAGAGTAATCGGCTATCAAAGTCTAGGTCGACCTCAAGGCAGCGACCTTAAGGAGCATGACAGAGGGAGATACCCCCGTGTGCAGCAGTAATGGCTGCAGCAGTCCTGAAGAGGTGAGGATCAACCGCAGGGCCGATTTGACTAAAACGCTAAGCTTAAGACCTAGTGTTCCAGATTGGGGAATTCAGCCGGCTTCGGAGGCACCAACTTCGCACACAATATCTCAGCAATCACAGCATCTATTCATTCCAACCTAAACCTGAGACGATCGCAATCAATTGAAGTGTCACACTGGCAGACTAGGTCTCTATAAACTCACAGTTCGACGATGTTCTAATGCATAAGGGGAAGAATGCTACATTCATTCACTGGAAGGTAACTATCCTACCTCATTGTTTACGCGGCGTTGAAAGTCACGCGGGCGAGCGGAGCTGCAATCGTAGCTGGCTATCTGAGCCAGCAGCCGCTTCCTCCAATTGCTGCTCCTTTCTTTGTTCTTTGTAGCTCATCTTGTATCCTAACCCTTTGTTCAGCTTTGTGCGTCACACTGTACGTCTCACTGCTCCTTGCGGCACCACACGGCTGGCACGCCTGACGTTCATATACATGAACACGACACCCGCTTGTTATACGGGCAAGAGAAAAAAAAGCATTGCGGGTCCCATTCGCCTATAGGGATAGGATTGAGCTGCGGCATGGTTAGATGCGGCAACTGTATTGGCTGCTAGCAGGGGCCGGGGGCGCGAGAAGAGGTAGCTGCGTTTCTTGTTGACTGAGACTCTTCTCACACCTTCTCCAAGACAACGTAGCGAACCTGCAGCAAGCAGGCAGTATGGGCTACACATGTCCATGCCTCTAAATATAGGGATATAATAAATAATTAGAGGTCATACTAACAGCAATTTTCAACATTTCTAGCATTACTTTGCCTTAAGCTAGAATTGGCAGGGTCGCCCCCGTGATGCTGGCTAAGATGTATAGACGGGCGTTGTAGAGCCTCGCGGAGGGTAGCATAATACTCTGGCCGTCTCTAGGATTAGTAAATGTTCTCCCGCCTAAGGCAATATCTGTTCTATCTTCTAGAGAAGTGTCCCTTTTAAGATTATTAATGTAGTTTGGTCTCCTATCTACTAGTCCTTCGTCCTCGTCTACAATCTTAAAGTTTAGCTGGTTAAAACTCTGTCGTCGTTAGGAACCTGCGAGAGATGTACAAGCTAATGAAAATGTCGCGATATCTACGACGGTTTGCCTTGAGAAAGTCTTACTACTTTATACTATTTTTTTGTCGGACAGCACACCGACGATTAAATGTACTAAGCCCGCTAGTCTCTAGATCTAGTAGACGAAGAAATGATATATCGATCTTGTTAGGGATGTGCGGGAGTCGTTCTGCAACCTTTGTAGTATCGCTTAAAAAGTTCGCAACGTAGCTAGAGTACTTATACTGCACTCCGCGTATCTAGAGAACATCAATTGTAGGTCAAACTCGAGCAATACGAATCTGCTCTACTTCGCTAAGAATAGGTGGCATATAGCCAGCATCTGCAACTAGCCCTAAACTCTATGTTGTTTTCATAGCGCCCTTCGATTTATCTCCTCTAGCCGCCTCGTACTTGCCCTAATAACGCAGCATCCTTGCAAGATTGCTTACGCTTGTTAGCGTGCTCCAAACCGAGCAAATTCTCCCTGTTTGTCAGCGCCCGTCGCTTTATCTCCTCCACCGCCTCTTACTTGCCCTGGATGAGTTGGCTATGTCCAACCGCGCGATGGTATCGTCTCTACTGTCCTCATACCAGGGGCAGTGAAGCAGCAGTATTTAAGCCCACGAGAAGAGAAGGTCCTCGTCAAGTACCTGCTACGCATGTCTGAACGTCATTTTCCTGTGCCCGCCAAATCCCTCCGTCTAGTAGCACGTATAATTCGGCGACAACGCTCGTCTGCTTCCCAAATCCCCGCAGCAGACGACAATACGAAGTTGCCGGGGAAGAATTGGCCCCAAGGTTTCTATAAATGTCATCCCGAGTTGGAGACTCGAAAGACTAGAGCAATATCTTGGGCTCGACACGAAGTTGACATCGCTAAAAAGGTCTCTGATTGGTTCAGAAAAATTGGCAGCGAGTTAACTCAGCATGAAGTACGTCAAGAGAATTGTTATAACATGGATGAGACCGGTCTCCTCTTCAGTGTCTTCAAATCACTAAAGGTACTCATTGGGAGTGCCGACCTAAGAAGTCACAGAGGAACTGAGACGCAGCGAACATTAGTCACAGCTATAGAGTGTATTTCTGGCGATAGTAGATCAGTAGACCTACTGATCGTGTGGCCTGCTGCAGCTCATCGGAGTAACTGGACTACTTACCCCACCTCCGAATTACACTCTGCTTGCTCTCCAACAGGATACACAAATTCCGAAAACAGCCTCTACTGGATTAAAGCTGTCTTCCATCCCCTTACACGCGAGCGCGCACACGGCAGGCCTCGTATCTTGATCTGTGATGGATTTGCCACTCACAAGTCCCTTAAGTGTTGATATACTGTTTTGAGAGCAATATCACCTTATGCCGTCTGCTATGGCACACTTCGCACGAATTGCAATCCTGCGACGTCGGTGTTTTGGACCTCCGGAGGCCGCGTACAGTAAGGAAGTAAAACATCAGCATGAGGGCGGCGCCGAAACTATTGGGAAGCAGCAGTTTACGCTCTTATACAGCCGTGCACGTCAAGCTGCATTTTCGGCACGCAAAATCCGTGCTGGCTGGTGGAAGGCCGGCGTCTTCCCTTTCAATTTTAAGAGGGTCCTGCAAGATATGCCGAAGCAGGTAGCGGAGACCGAGACTGCCCTAGGCGTACTTAACGTAGAAGCGGACGCGGATACCAGTGCACATTCCTTGCGTACACCCACTCCGGCGACGAGTCTGTACGCATTGCGGCGCCAGCTTGAAGGTCGTGTGGACAGCCTCGACAAGGATTCGAAAAATGCATTCAAAAGTAGGCAAATGCAGCAGACAAGCATGTTGAAGCTTGGCAGCGCCACATTTGCCACTCACTGGGGTATATAGGTCAGGCATGCTCCCACTTGATAGATCCATCAATCAACTCACCTTTGTTTAACAGGTTATGAGCCCGGCTTGGCGCTCTA
>NW_022987051.1:0-10432 GCF_010093935.1 Zasmidium cellare ATCC 36951 | reverse complement strand
GGATATCGGCGAGGAAGAGGAGCTCGTAGTTGCTACAGAGTCTAACGTTTCCCTGGATGAGCTATCATTTGTGATAGTCGGACCAAATTGTAGGCGAGTCCACGTCCGTTGTCAGTGGGAACAGTCTTGTAATTCGAGTCTACAATATCTCTAAATGTAAAACAGAGTAACTTTCGCTGCTTCATGTGTGACCGCATGTCCGTGTGTCGACGAACGGGGTCTGTAAATCGCCACCGCGTTGACCTTTGGCATTGCGAGATGTGGGCGGGGTCATCTGGTCGCGACACTGCCAGCACATAATCGATAAAACAAAGGGACCCATTACAACGACGGAAATGCCCCAGCGTGTACACACCGCCTGGAGATACAGAGTCAGAGGAATAAAGAAGGGAGATGTTCAAAACAAATAGCGCTACGAAATAGATCAATTACAAGGAGTACAGTTACTGTCCGCGAAATAGTGCTGGCTTAGCGGTAAACATAGATCAAGACGTAAGCAGGTTGAAGCTAAGCTCGAGGTCGACGGAAGCAGGAATCATCTAGCTGCTCTGCTTCTCGCATCATCTTCCCCGATATGAACATCCTGTGCTTCGGATGATTGCCAATCGTGATGCCTTCCCCTAGTCGAGACCGAGTGAATGGCATAGGTGTTCTATGCTGAGACGAAGATGATGGAGTCGGCTGTACTGATCGAGTAGCATCTAGTCCTGCCTTTAGCATCTTCTGTCGCAAACTTAGGGAGATCACCGACCTGGCAGATGCTTTGCGAGCAAATCCTGCATAAGTGAGCGGCCGCGGGTCAGTTCGGGCATAGACTCTGGAGCGTGTAAGGTCTGCCAGTATGTCGCACACTGCTGGAATTCATGTTCTGTTCGATTAGTCACCTTTGTCGACAAATCTGTCAATGTCGCTTAGCGCTTGGACTCATTCGATGCAATATTCTTTCCAGGACTTGACTACACTCTAGACGTCCTGGCAGCAATGCTAGGAGTTGAATAGCGATAGGGAGTCGCCAGTGCATATCATACTCTGACGCAATGTCAAGGGCATCGTTCAGCAGCTCAGGCGACGCCGGCTGCTGTTCCCGAGCTATCTGTATCGTCTTTCGTATTTTTTGGATCGGTATGACCCACCGACCTGAATCTTCGCCATCGTGTGCACTTTGAAAGCCGTCGTGTAAATGCAAGAGGCCTTTGTAGATCAACACGTATGCGGACACCGCGCAACATTTGCCATCGAGTCGCGGAGAGTCCTGCGACAGGTATTCGCCAAAGTATAAATCGCCGTCACGTTGCTTGGCCATTTGTTTAAGTCCTCTCGTCTCGCGGCTGTCGAACTGTTCGAACGCCGAGATAAGGTCGGTATCCCGGATAAATGTGTGCGCGGGTAGCGCTTTAGTTTCTACCACGAGCAGGTGAATGTCGTCGAGAGAAGACTTGTCGGCTATGTCGTAATGCCTGTAGAACATGTAGCGTATAAGAAACAACATGCTACTGGACCAGGATACCAAGTTGTCCCTTCTTCGTGTATCTCCTTGGTCTCTTTCCCACCACAAGTGATCTGCAATGAGTCTTGCAGTGGCTTCCCGAGTTTTAGTGGCGAAAACATCCTTGTCGCTCCCAGGTATCCTTAACGCAGCATCTCGTGAGGATGCTCTTGTCTCATCAGTGAAGCCGTCCGATCGAGGTGTGTAGACGCGGAATAGAAAGCGCGGGATAGAGCTTAGTTCCAAACTCGCCCACTGAGAATATTCGTTGGGAGAAAAGAGTAGGGCATCATCGTCCAAAGTCGTGTTGCGCAAGGCATTGATCAGCTCATTGTCCGTCATGTTGCGCCAGCGGTGTGTAGTGTAAAAAGAGCGAGAGCGTCAAGAGGTGGAAATGGGGCTTTCATAAGCGCTGGACGTTGTGAAGTAGCTTGCATAAGGGCAAGGCAGCCAGTCTGCCTTTTTTCGAGCTGCATGCAGCCGCTGTCGTGGTGTCGCTTGATTCGACCAACTGCTTGCTGCGGGCCCACCTGACAAGGCTGTCACGCTGGTATTGGTCGTCCCCGCATCGCCGCAGCGCCTGTGCATACAAATGTCTGCGCTACTTCTATGAATAGCGAATGTCCTATCATTCTGTTTCCATGGATACGCAGAATTCGGTGTATGAAGTAGTCGATGAGTCAGCAAAGCAAGTCTGGCGTACCACGGCTTGGAGAAGCGACGTCATTGCGTGACACATTCGTTTCGAAGGTCAAAGACGCTCGAGCTACCGGCATTATCGGCGGCCCTTTGCTGTGTGCAATCGCTTTGCAAAAGTCTCTAAACTCACGCTCCGCGTCTTCATCTTATAGCTTTGGAGAACAGAAGCTTAGGCCCCAGGAACAGTCAATGAGTCAGCAAGCTGTTGGGAGGTAGCATGGATACACACTTGTCGATGCTCGTCCTTGGCATTGCCGCTTCACCAGTGATGCGAAGATACTACACATCATATCGGTACCTCTGAATGATCTTCAGTCTATGTCGGAAAAACAGTCTTAAGACCTTGGGTTAGGGTCGAACTTGTCACTAGGGACAACGATAAATGCCGCGGAAAGCTGTCCCTGGGGACCAGGTCTATAGAGAACTGTTGTCCCCAGGGACAACACGGATTTTATTTCTGTTGTCCCTGGGGACCGCAAATTCTAGGATATGCCTACTGTCCCTGGGGACAGGCCAGCAGGGGCGAAGACAGTAATATCTTTACCCTTACGTATTGCGAGGGAGCGCAGGCCGTGAAAGCGTAAGACTCGACTAGAGAGCGACCATTATCGCCCCAGCAGAGATTTTGCTGCACGCTTGTCTCTAGGGACAAAGAGAATTCGCCTGGAAGCTTGTCCCCGGGGACAGCAGAGGTATTGTTGTGTGCAGGCTTGCCCCGAGGGCAGCGCAGATCTCGCCTTGCACAGTCTTTTTCCCAAGGGACCTTAATGGATGTTCCGCTATTTTAGTTATGGGGAAAGGTATTATATTGGCTCATATTGCACCGTATCCACCGGAAGCTGGAGCGAACATCACAAGCCATGCCGGCCTGGAGCATTTCCGTGACAAATTACAGGAAGTAATCCGTCTTGTCAAGAAGAATCGCGACCTTTTCAACGACGATTCCGTATCTTGGAGCATCTTCGCTCGAATGGGTGACGAAACTCCGCCTGACCATCATCGCGAAATCGCTACTAAAGCTTTCCGGAAGCACGGATTACCAAATGAACCTGCATAACTATTACCTGGTGGATAATCCAAGACGTCTGGACTATCCAGCTGCCAAGGGAACCGTAGTTGGCTTTATACGAGACGATGGTACATGCGCAGCGTATCTCGAAGACACTGTTCTGGAGTTCGGCCGCTTCGTACTATCTTCATCATCACAACCATCACAGTCACAAGCGGGCTCTAGCACTGGTGCCTCGTCTTCAGATGTTTGTTGGTGGTACGACAGTGACAAGCAGCTCTATCACCGAGTCCAAAACAACGAATGGACCGGCCGGTCACAAAGAGAATCACCAGTGAATGAGTGGGTGCGGACAAACGGTGGATCATGTGGAACGGATCGAGCTGGTTTCCATGACAAGGTCGTCACATGCATCTATAACAATAACGATGATACATAGCGACTGGAGACTGAAAGAGAGCATTGCACTTGTCGTCTACGCAGGTATCAGAGGATGTGTTCAGCACTAGCTTAGAATCACTTCGTATGCTTTGAATTAGCGGATCTAGTCACAGATGCAGACACTCTGCCCCCTTGACGATGGGGGAAATCATCGCTCCGTTTTCCCGCTACAGCTGGCAGATATTGTCGACGACACCCATCTCGGTCACGCTATGGAGATATTACCCAGCAGCGCATGTATTATGGAAAGAATGGAAATTACTGCATTGTGGCAGGCCCCAATAGCATGCGTGTACAGAAAACGGCGCTGAAGTTGCAGAGATGGTCGCAGTGGAATATCATTTCTCTGAGGATCGCAATATTTGGACGATAGGCCTCGTGGTTGTTGCGCAAGTCACTTGTGCCTCATCTCTCGGATGCAACATATCGCTCCGTCCAATCACCAGAACGAGCCAGATCTCGTTAGTTCTCCCATTCGGTAGCTAATGAAGTCAATGGCCGTTCCATTTATACCAGACCAGAGGACGACGTCTGTAGTATCGCTGACAGAGCTCAGCCGCCTTCGGGTTGCTGGAGTACAAAGGCCGAGGTCTTCACTACGTTTGTGGTACCGTGGAATGTCTCTTCTACGCTGAAGCCGAAAAAGAAGGAGACAACGTCAGGTAGATGGATGAGCTCAAAACGCTAGTAGACCTGAACTTGATTTAAAGTGGTGAAAAGTGTCAACGACCTTGCATAAGGTCATTAGTATATACAGCCACCGCAGTAGCCACACTCTGAATCACACGCTGTAAAGCCTTCTGCCTCTCGCTCGAACGTCATGATTTGCGACAGCTTCGGAAGGGAGTGGTGCGGTGGACTGATTATGCTTCGTCTGGCGGGCGTTCCTCATTCAATCAATCAATCTAAAGGTACTTGAATACCAACTCCCACGATCTTCGACATAGTTAGACCACGATTGGAAATATCGCGTAGGAGCCGTTGAGTAACTTCTTTTTCCTCCTTTATCCTCAACCTAGGGTCGCGGGCAAAGACGGGCAGCAGAATCCGAAGGTGCCGAACTAGACTGACGTTGTTTTGACCAATGCGTGCCATCCAAGATCCTAGGTCACTGGCAGAAGCAGCGAACACGTTGTTGCCGTAGTAAATTGACAATGTCTCCTTACGAACGGCATGTGACACTCTTGTTAGCGCTGGCTGTGAAGCCCAACCCGTGCGGGCCAAGCCGCTGGAAAAGCCCCGAGGCCGTCCGGTAAAGATTGTGGTGCATCTTCTCATACCACCTTCACATTCTTTAGGTACGAGAGCGAGTTCGTAAATACGATTCCGTAGTTCGGCCGACAGTGAAAAAAAGTTGGTGTGACTTTCGGCAGCCGCTCGACTAAAACTCGTGTCAGATCCTAAGTACTACAGTACACGGTAGCATGGAGAGCGCTTACTCCGCCTCAATATACCTTTCAAACAACTCTGTGCACTGGTTTGCACAGGCCTTTATCATATGTGACTTCATGTATGGCTCTGTTTCGCGCAGCAGATCTTCCACCACCACGGAGAATTCCTTGCCACTAACCATGCTGCGGCGTTGCTCTTGCGACACTATCAGTGTTTCCCTTTTTGCGCTGCTGCTACGTTCTTACGGTACGATCGGTTTGAGGTAGCCGTTGAAGGTGGGTAGGTGAAGTTTGCGGGCGCTCGGGGGTTCTTCGTACGACAGCGCGACTTTGCTTGCGACCGTTCGCGCCGATAGACGTCGGAATGAGTTGGAGAGGCGAGGAGTCGAACTCCCTGACGGCAATCAGACTCTGTGCCCGTGAATCTTGGTTCTATTGACGGAGGCAGTGAACCTTGCACCAAACGCTTACTATAGTACGCCGTATTGCTGAGCTGAGAATCTGTCTCTGTATAACGCTAAAGGTAAGAGGGGATAAAGTTGGTTGATTGATTGACTGATTATTATTATTATTATTCATTCTTACCCCGATATAGCTCCCTTGTGGGTCCATGCGGGTTGCTCCTATCTATCTGCTTACAAGGAGGGAAACCGTGGCAACAGCCCGGGTGAAAACTCCTTCTTCTACGTGAGTGGCCTCAGCCCTTTTGCCAGTGATGCTGTTATACCATGAGCTGTTCCTGTAACAGCCCAAGACGACGCTCACCCGTCGTTGACGTCGTTCCCGGCCCTCCTGCCACGTTGTCGACGTGGTGCTCGAGACTTCTCTTCTAGTGTCTCCCTCGCCACGGAGAATTGCGACAGAATGTACTGCCGAAGGAACCATCTCGTCACTGCTTTGATACCCTCCTCAGTGCTCAGCATTGTCTTTAGATCGCTCGTTCGCGCGTCCTGGATCATCTTGTCGCGATCTCGTGCGTACCGGGGGCAGAACAAGACGATGTGTTTAACTGTCTGCTGTTGCCAGCCACACTCACAAAGCGGGCTTGGGCAGTCGGGAACCTTCCTTCGCGCTAGATAGTCGTTGAGACCAATGTGTTCTGTGCGGAGTAGGGTAGCCAAAGTGCTTTCGGCTTTCTGAAGTCCTCGGTGTAGCCAGTACTGTCTGAGGTCCCACTTCACGGTCTGAGCAGTGGCGGACGGCAACCCGCTTCTTTCCCGCTCTTGTTGATATGTCTGCCACCGTTGCGCCCATTTATCGTCTGCCATGGCTTGCATGAACAGCTTTGGCTTGCCTCCCTTCCTTCCTATCTTGTTTCGCCATCGTTCGGCCATCGTAGGAGGCCGAGACATGCTCACATTGAGCGTCTGCCTAGCCCTCTCTTCAATCGTGGTGCAGGCTTGCACAATGGTGCGATCGCTGTTGGTATCGGCAGTCCGCAGAGCGTGTGTTCCCGCTAGTCTTTCAAGGTGTAGATCTAACGGCTGAATGCTTGCCTCATGTTCCAGCAGTTGGATGTTCGTCGTTTTGTACGCTCCGGTGATGACCCGCAGACACTTATTCTGTATCGTTTGCAGCGGATAGATAAGCTTGTTCCTGCCTATTCTTTTGTCTTCGGCATCGTACCACACCTCGCACCCATACGTCAACAACGGTCGAACCACTGCCGCATAGATGTGCCTTGCTCTCGTAAAAGATGCTCCCCACGTGCTCTGTGTAAGCCGGGTGACTGCAGACATCTGAGCTGCCGCCTTCGCCCTCGTCTGTTTGATGTGTGGTCCCCACTTCAATCGAGAGTCGAGATGCACGCCAAGGATTCGAACTGCTGGTGACGGCCCGCCTTGAAAGCCTGGGATGTGGATCGTGGCCTGCAAATTGAACTTCTTCAGTCGTGGTGTGAAGTGTATGAGCTGGTATTTGTCGGGTGCGAAGGTCGCACCGTGTGTCTTCGCCCATTTTGTGCACGTTTCATTCGCTTGTTCTAGGATGCGACAGTTTTCCTCGGTCGATCGACTGAACGTCAGGATGTTAGTGTCATCTACAAAGCCCACCGCTGTGGTCAAGCCATTGTTGAGTTGTGGGAGCAGTGTCGAGGCGAAAAACAGGAACAAGATAGGCGAAAGCGTGGATCCCTGCGGTATACCTGTTGAGACCTGTCTCGTGTGGTCTTGATAGGTGCCGAGTGTCAAGAACGTGGTGCGGCCGGTGAGGAAGGACTGGATGTATTGCACAGTCCAACCTGGGATTCTTGCGTTTCGTACGTTGTGCAGGAGTCTGTCGTGAGAGACGTTATCGAACGCGCCCGATATGTCCAGGCTCAGCAGCGTAGCTACGAGCTTCTGGTCCTTGGCCCACACAGTCCGGATCTGCTCGGTGAGAAGTTCGAGTGCGGTCACAGTGGATCTCTTCGGCCTTGCTCCCATTTGTGTGTCCGGAAGCAAGTGATGTTGTTCAACCACCTCGGATAGTCGCATGGCTACCACCTTTTCTAGCACTTTGCCGAGTGTGTTGAGTAGCGCGATTGGTCGGTGGGCTTTTGGGACATCGTAGCATGGTTTCTGTGGCTTCCGTAGCACGACCGTGTTTGCGTGTCGGAACGGTGCTGGGTGGTACGACATCTCGAGGCATTCCTGAAAGAAGGCGGCTAGTGGATGCGCAAGCATGTCTCGGCATTCTCGGAGCATTCTGTTAGGGATGCCATCGGGCCCGGGTGCCTTGTCTGGTGGGAGCTTCCTCAGCACCTTGACGATGTCTTCGGCGCTTACGCTCTGTGGGATGTGCAGTTCATCAGGGTATGTGTGGTTGGCAATGTCTGATAGGTCGGCAGTCTTTGGCGGAGGAAAGAAGTGTCGCGCGAGGATCTCTGCTTTCGCCTCGTTCGTGCTTTGGTGAATGCCTTCTCTATCTTTCAGTGGTGGAAACTGGGGCGGTGCTACGGGCTCAAGCGCCGTTGTTCTCGCCCACTTGGCTAGCCTCCACATCTTCTTCGGGTCTTTCGTGATATCTGCCACGGTCTGTCGCCACATTGCGCGAGTGTCCTTCCGTATCTGTCGCTTCTTCGAGTTTGTTGCAATCCTGTATGCTATGTAATCGACATCTGAACCACTCCGGATCCATTGTCGTCGTGCCCTCCTTGCCCGCAGTGTCGCGTCGGTGCACTCGACGGTCCACCCGCTTCGCACGAGTAGCGAAGGTCGGGTCTTTGGTATTGTACGCTCTATCGTGTCCTGGATTGCTGTTTGAAGCCGTCGAGCTTTCTCATCCAACTCCGCATGGCTAGTACTAGGGACTAGGCCAAGATCGTCGATCTTTTGTTGCAGGGTCTCGCGGACCTTGTCCCAGTCCGCTCTTTTCCACTGCGGGCGGGCGGGCCTCTTGGGTTGGGTGGGTATTATCATCTCAATCGAGGTGATTATTGGAACATGATCCGAGTCTGAGTCGAGCTCCTCGCAAGGTCTGCATTGCCGCATTTGTCCCGCCACGTGACCAGTCGCAAAGACGAGGTCGAGGGTGCTCATACTGCGTTGGGTCCGCCACGTCACCGAGCCCGGCGGCAGGGTCAACTGTAGGTCCGCCGCGGTCGTGATATCTATGAGATCGTCCGCCAGCGCATGTTGCGTCGGCAGGAGAACGCCTCCCCAGGACGGATGGTGCAGATTAAAGTCTCCGAGCAGAAGATGTTGGCCTTCGCCAGCGAGCGCTCCAGGGAGCTGACGAAGTACGCCAAGCTCTCGGCTCGAGGTCAGATTCGGTGGCTGATTGTAACAGTTGTGGATGTGTAAGGCGTAGTCATCCATGCGGAACGTAAGCGTCAAAAGATCGGCGGAGTGTTCTTTCGTTTCCCAGCTGTCCTGGTCGAGCACCTTGCTTACAAAGAAGCATACTCTCGTGTTTTTATGAGGCGGGTATACGAGGTGGTAATTTGGTGAGCGCATCGTTGTCGGCGTTTGCGGGTTCCTCCACGGTTCTTGGAGCGCAATCACGTGGTGCGTCTCTGGGTCGATCGCTTGGAAGAATGCGCTCATGACCCGGTTGCGACTTTTGTTGACGTTATACTGTACGATGTTGAGTGTCGTTGGTGCTCTACTCATCTTCTATCATGGGGTCGGTGTGCTGTGGTTCGGGCTGTGTTGTTGTCGTAGGGCGTCTGCTGGGTCCCTGGCGTTTTCGCTCTCCTCTAATTGGGGAGTGCTTTCGTTTTCGAGATTCCACGAGTGTCCACTCCGGTTGTCTTGCGCTTCGTGCCGCTGTTGGTTCATTCGTCCAGCCATGCTGACTCGGAGCAATAAGTCGAGCTTGAGATGCCCTCGCCTTAGCTGTCTTTCTTAAGCTACACTCTGCACTCCAGGCTGGGTGTCTTCTATTGCAGTTTGCACACTTCGGCTCCTCTTTTCTCGTACATTCCTGCGTCTTGTGCGACATCGCACAGTGTCCACACGTGTCGGTCTTACGACAATTCGTGGCTATGTGCCCATATGCCTGGCACTTGTAACACTGCGTGATGCGGAACTGCGAGTTGTAGTATTCGGCTACGAAGCGCAAAGTTGCTGACGAGGCCTTTGCGGATGATCTGATTCGCCGTGTGGAGTTCTGCAACCCCTAGCACTAGTGTGGAGTATTTCTTCTCGGGTGCGTGAGCCTGTCGTAGCCATTTCGCCCGCACGATTTTGAGTCCTGGATGCAGGGATTGGTTCTGCTCTTGCAACTTCACTACGTCACTCGGCTTGCTGGGATCGATCGATTCGATCGGGACACTGTGTACCATGACTTGGTACAGCTGTTCCGTCGCCACGGTGGAGTTTCCCAAGCACGTTGTCCATTTCTGTTCCCGAAGCATTTCCGTCTTTGCTTTTTCACTGCTGAGGTATAGCCGGACATCTCCGCTGGGCAGCTTTCGGGCTGCGACTACTGCTTTCGCCTCTGTATAGCTTTGTTGAACTTTTTGTACGATTGTCTCGTTTGGCAAACTGGAAATGATCCTTCTCTCTTCCAAGTCAGGGATCCGGATGGTGATTTCGCTCGTTTCGCACGGCAGTGGACTTCGCGGCGCGGTCGCCTGCGGTATTGCGGCCGCAGCTTGTGCCCATGTTTGTCGCGGCGATGATGGTGGAGTCGGGAGCGCTTTGACTGTCTTGTGTACGGCCTGCACCTCGTGCAGGATCGCCAGCAGACTGGGTGGCTCTTCGGTCCGCTGGAGAAGCTTGGTGAACGCGCCCCTGGCGACGTCCAAGATGTCGCGTATCAGCGCGCTCGGGAGCGACGCCAGTCCGTCTGGCGCGTCTAAGGCTGCGTTGGCGATGTCTATGTCTGATAGTGCCTTTTCGTAGATGCCTGCGTCGTTGTTTGGAGGTCGGGTTAGAGTTGACGCTTTCCGTGGACGCGTCTCGGCTCGAGGCTGGCTTCCTC